>NC_134593.1:59359272-59556772 GCF_037038515.1 Microtus pennsylvanicus
ACTAGAGGCTCTACAAGTGAACCAGTGAAACTGAGAGGAGGCAGAAGGACTACCACCTACTTGAGTCATCAAAATTGTCTAGTTCATTCCTTTCTCATGTAATGCCTTATATCAGTCATCAATTCTTTCAAAACTATCAGTCTCTTAAGGGTATCCTATTTCCTGTTACCCCTTCTACTCTACAGGGTCTCCCTTCCCTCTCCCCATCTCCAAGTGGTGTGTGAGGTCCTTCTGTCTATGTGTTGCTTTTATTGGTTAATGAATAGCAGAACAGGGCATAACAGAGCTAGGCATGGAAAACTATACTGAATGCTGGAAGAAAGGAGGCAGAGTCAGAGAGAAGCCATGGAGCTGCAGCTGGAGACAGATGCACTGAAACAATGCTGGTAGGCCACAACCACGTGATGATGCACAGATTAACGGAGGTGGGTAAGGGAAGATATAAGAGTTAGTCAATAAGAAGTTAGAGCTAATGGGCTAAGCAGTGATTTAAATAGTATAGTTTCTGGGTGATTACTTAGGGGCTGAGCAGTCGGGAACCAACAAGCCATCTCATACTACATCCATCCCTCCTCCACTCCCTTCTCCAGTCAATTTCTCCCTCTCCATTTCTCCTTCTCTGCCTCCCTCTTAAGGTCCTACCTATGAATGCGAAATAAAGTTCCCCTAAAATTTGTTTTCTGTGTCCATTAATTTTATTCTTTACATTTTGTGAGAATAGAACCCTAAGGCCATTGGTTTTGGGTGGCTTTGGTGACTATTAAATTTTTTTGGATGATAGCTCCTCTTTCAAGCTCACCAAGGGTAGAGAAAGACTCAGTCATTCTAAAAGATATACTGATATTCCCTAACATATGCTAGTTTGACCTTCCTTCCTAAGTGAAGGGAGTTGGTGATGTTTCAACAATCATTCTTTGTTACTTACCTGAGCCACTGTATTATCTTGTCAGACTCAACGAATTCTACACAAGCAAATATTACTTGTACCATGTTAAAATACATGGTATTTACCTTTAATAAGGTAAGATAAATACAAATATTTGTTTACAAAATCCCTGGTGAAAATTTAGCAAAGAAATCCATAAAGAAGATTTATAAGAATGTGTCAAGAATTTTCTCTTAATAAATGTATCTAAACAATTGTGTATATATCTCTGTAAAATAAGCATAAATATTAGATGCATATATATAATTATCTTGAATTACCTATCTATATTTATGTTACTGAAAATCTACCTTTTGACAAATCTCTCTCAGCTTCTGTACAACTCATCATTAAACATCATGATTATGCTGTATTTCTATGAGGTTGACAGTTGACAATTCCCTTGATGAGTCTTTGCCCATTGTATGGAGTCATACTGTTACTATTCCAGGAACAGGGACTTCTATGTGAGGTTCACTGTCCTTGAGACTCTGGCTTTGTAGTGTCAAACTGAAAGAAACATACTAAGGAGAGATGGATGATAGAGGGCCTGTTGCTGACCACAAATTATGTACTACTGAAAGAAGATCTGTTTTGTGAGTGAGGTTTTAGATCATAAAAGAGATAAATTTAAGGGTCATGTTGAAAGATGGATGACTATGTTTTCATTAAGGGTCTCTGCGGTAAGATATTTGCAAGATATTTCTAGTAATTGGTAGATTCTGAGATGTTCAAGGTACACAGGGCAACTAAACTTGATAAGCAAGAAATAGATGATCTCTCAGTTTCCCAGCAGTGTTATCTCCAAAAGGTGTACTTCTAAATGCCATGCACAGTTAGTTTAATAACATTTGAATGTTCACATAATTGGAGTATATTTGATGAATTTCAGTATAAGCAGGATGACAATTCTCTTTTCTTTATTCTGTTTCCCAGTTATCAAGAAACTGTCTTTACTTTTATCAATTTGGTTTATTATTTAAAAACAGGATTATGTTTTCACTTGTTTATTGTGTGTATGTGTGTGAATGTAGGTGACTTCTGCATGCCATGGCATGTGTGCAGGTCAGAGGAAAATTTTTGGGGTTCATTTTTTTCTCCTCCAAATATATGAGTCCTGGAAATCACTGAATATAATATAACAAAAAAATGCATTGAAAGTTGTAAGAGGAAAACATAAGAGGCCTTTATCTTTTTAATATTCTAACTTGAAATGCCAATGACCATGTCAGAGGAGCAGCAGGTGACAGTTGATATCGAAAGGGTCAACACACCAGGAAGAACCTCCCTGATGGATGGAACTTGGAGAGGAAAGTGCCCAAAACCACAGACTTCAGAACATCTTTTACTTTACAAGTTGCTGTCGCTATCTTCCTCTGGTATCTATCATGGTGTGAATGGGTGTTCAGGGGTTCTCCACTGCCTAAAATGTAGTGTGATTATCTCTTGGAAACATTCCATTCTACTGGACATTTTTACCTGTGGATTATTATGAATATTATAATTCATAATATATTATTATTATTTATTATTTGAATTATTATAATTCAAAATATTATTATTAAGAAGATAATTCCTTCTTAACTACTGTCTATTTAGTAATATTAATGTTAATTTGAATAGAGTTTTGATAATAAGAAATAAAACAAGAGTCACACAGAACACATGAGTTTCTACTAACGAGCCGTATAGACTAGACTTAGGTTAACAATTAAGAAAAATGATTGAGTACCAATAGCCCAGCTAGTTTAAATTCTAACCTTAATGTGGGAGATAATGTTCATAAGTTTTAGGGTGTATAATAAAGAAAATATTCCTTTGAAATATTGTAGATTGCTATATGATGTATATACAAGCTTTTGCACGAGTCTCTTAATATTTTATTGGAGTTGTTTAATTTATGTCATTTTCTCTAATTTTACAAGTATTGTCTCATATAATAATATAATGCTAATCCATATATTTTATGATTTCAAGAAAATGATACTCATTATTTTCAACAATGACTTTCATTCTTATACTTTCTATACATTTTTCTTTTTGATCAAAGAATTTTTATTTTATCCATACTGTTATGCAGTTGTTTTTAATTTCTTTATGCTTATAATTCTAAATTTTCTAACTACATCCATTATGTCATACTAATCTTCACTCACATAATATAGCTATTCTTATAGCCACCCATACATTATTAAAACAATTGCTATGTATCATTTTACTATATTTTGTCTGATTTTTTTTATTCTTAATACTGTTTGTAGCAAAATTCTGTTAGAGCCACCAATTCATCAATGTCAGATTCTGAAAATATTAGGGAATGATTGTGACATGTACTTCCAGCTGAATCATTTTAATCTACAAGTACTGCCTTCTTATCTGTGGTTACATGAGGATGTATCAAGTGTAACACTCAATACAGCTAGACACACTTTATTTGTCAACTGCTGTTTTACGACTCTATTCTTGTTATAGTTCTAATCCTAGTATTTATTCTACACTTCTGAATAATTCCCTATAAGATAATACAGAAATATGGTTAAAATTTGCTTATATTACAGTTGTAATTAAAAAGAAATGGCAAAAAATATAGAAACAAATGAGGCATATTGGAAAAGGGCCTTTTCTTGACAAAAGCAGCATCATTTAAAAGAAATCTAAAACACAGACATCTAGATCACTGAACTTAAATTTATAACCCTTGAAGTATGTAGACAAACATATTTCTCAGTCAGTCTATGAGGGTTCCTAAGCTCCATAGAGTTTGCTAAGCATGCAAATATTAATTTGATGAACATTAAACATCTTTTGAGGGGTTGCCTTCTTGACCTGCTTTGTCAGAATGAATGTGTACATCGAATATTACAAAGAGTATGATCAGGCATGAAGACTCAGTGCTTAAAGGTATTAGAATGCAAACCCGAAGATCTGAGTTCAATTCCCCACACCAATGGTAGAAGGAAAGAATGAACTTCTGCTGTAGTACACCTGGTCCTGTACACAAAGACACACAGACACACACACTGACACAAAGATATACACACACATACCACATTTACATTCAAAACAATAAAAATAATAACAGAAAGTATAATTATATATCAAAGTCTAGATTTGACTTTTGGAGCTAAATTTTTAGAAATTTATTAAGACTGAGTATAATTTCTCCTATTATATGCATATCAATTTAGAAAAGCTAGAAACATGTAGTAATTGAAACATGACTGTATCTGATCTTGGACCAACAGCATCAAAAGATAAGCACAGGCAATTGTTTAGTATTGTAAACCTCTGGAATGAATATGCTTTAAAATGAACAGAATTATAGTATGTCATCTTGACAGAGGACAATATGTCATGTGACAGTCCTCCTTTGGTTCAAATCAAGAAGATCATACTGAGTTCAAAGTTTCCATAAGCATTCCTTATGTTAGTTTCTTTCTTCTGTGGTTTCATGGCTTCTCATTTGGGGGTGTTACTGATAGTGAACATCATAGCAGAAGTTTGAGGAACAAGAAACCCATTTAACTAAGGCAACTCCTTCTTGGGGGAAGATTCCTCCTTCTACTAAGCAAGTCTTTGCTACATTTAGTTCTTTATCTTGGGGTAATGCTCCGTGAAACAGGGGATACTTAAGATCCAGTCCTAGAAGTGCAGTCATAAGATCCAAAGAAGAATAAATAGGACATTATTCTACAATGTTTAAAAACTTATAAAACTCCAAAAACTTCTTCAATATTGTTTGGGGAAGGGCTTTTACTTTTCTTCTAAACATTTTGATATTCCAACAGAAATCTTAGGAATCAGCATGCTTCCCAAAATGCAGATAGATACTTTGATGAGTCTGGAGAGGTGAATGTGAGTGTGTAAATTTTGTATTTCTTTAGAGAGTCAAAACTGGCCCAGTATCCATTAGCCATAGGCAGTAAGAAAATCATAGAATTCTCTAAAATTCCAGGTAATTTGTTAAATTAAAGGCCTAAATTGGCCAGGCAGTGGTGGTGGATTTCTTTAATTCCAGCACTTGGAGGCAGAGGCAGGAAAAACTCTGAGTTTGAGACCAACATGGTCTACAGAAAGAGTTCCAGGACAACTAGAACTACACAGAGAAACCCTGACTTGAAAAAAAAATAGACCTATATTTTAAAAATGCAGATAAAACTTAAAAATAAACTGAACTAAAACTTAAAAATAACTACTCAAGGAATATTGAAGCAGTTCCATCCAGTACAACTTGCAAAGAACTCTGTAAATATTTAACGAGAACATGTTTTTGGTAGGATATAACTTGGCAAGCACAATGAGTTATTTAGTGTGAATTAATTCACAATGAGTTTTTTTTAAGTACAAGGCACCCTCTCAGTGGGTTACCTAGTGAAGACTCATAAATAAGCTCTGGTTTCCACATGTTAAACATGAAAACTATTTGCAGTAATTTTTCCTTCTTGTTTTACACAAACCTCTTAGGCAAAGACTTATAAATGTTCTGCTTTTTAGTTTGGAAATTTCTATTCTCTTATTGAATAATTTTTGTGTCAGTGTTTCTCTGTAGTTTTGGAGCCTGTTTTAGCTTCACTCTGTAGCCCAGGCTGACCTCTGTTTCAGAGAGATCTGCCTGCCTCTGCCTGCCAAGTGCTAGGATAAAAGGTATGCATTGCCTCCACATGGGCTAATATATCCTTTTTGATAAAATAAGTCCTGTGACTTCTTAAAATATTTATATTAAATTTCCATTTTAATACTTTATCATAAATAACCATTTGATTTTAACTTACCATTGTTGGATCTGCATTAAAGTTTTTTATTATTTTAATGCATTAATCAAATTTTCAATGTTTGTTCTTTGCTACTTTATTGCAAAGACTTAACTAATTACTGTATTTGTAATCACTGTAAAGTAGAGTTTAAGATCCTGAGGCCACTGCTGACCAAAGGTGGGTCATGAGTAGGACTGTTACAAAGCTTCAATAGACTCTCTTCCTGGAAACTCTGGTGCAACTGTACTTTTTATAATAGTTGGCAGTATGGAATTGTAGGCAGGAGCTGAGCTTTGGGCAAATAGTCATGCTGCAGCAGCCCTGGGGAAGCCAGCAGAACATGGACTTGAAAATGATTTTGTGCAGGCATTTTTTACCAGATGTAGGGAACACTTTCTCGAGAGGGTAGCTTCATAAAATCAGGCATCCTGTGGTTCTTCTGTGTACATCAGCCCTTGAATATCAGGTGCTGCTAATAACGATGCTTTCTTTGGTTGGAATCAGGTTTTGACATATTTTTGTGGTCAGCAGGCTCACAGTCAGGTTCATTGTCTTGCCCTTCAGGTTCTTCCTGAAGACCTAAATTTCAGCATCCATTTAGTCACCTCCTTACAAGAAAGTGAGGGGAGAAGATGTCCTCAAGAGATCTATACCCAGTGAAAACAGATATAAATTGAATTTTAATTATTTTCCAACTTCAGAAGATGGTAGGTACAGATGATGCATTTGGCAATTATATGTACAACAGAATTATTTTACCATTAAATAACTGATAATATGTAACTGCCTCTACACTGTATAATGTTTTGAATAGTTTAAAGACAATATTGGTAGGTTAGAACTAGTTGGTATGCATTCTGTGAAATTAAATCTCTCTAAATAAGGCACACATTATCCCAGAAACTAAATGATCTAGAAGCTTCTGTTTCATATTTGTATTTGAGACATTTCTTTCCTGTGATCAAATATCTGATGAAGTTACTTAAGAAGTTTGGCTCACAGTTTGAGGACATATTGCATCATGGTGTGGCAGACATGGTACTTTCCATGGAAACGGAATTTATGTCTGGAACCTTTAATATCTATTCAGACCATGAAAGATATAGAGTGAGATTTGGGCCATAAGCCAGTGAATGTCACTCAGAACACTGTCCTTTCTGAATGATGTACTTGGCAAGTTTATGCGTTTGAAAACCTACTCCTCAGCTGATGTAACTGTTCTGGGAAATAGCTGAACCTTTAGAAAGTCCTTCACAGGCTCATGTGTCCAAATTTAGTTCCTAGTCTGTGGTCCATTTAGGAATATTATGCAGCCTTTAGAGATGAAGCCTGACTTGAGGCAGTATAGCACTGGCAGCAGACTTGGGGGTTTATAGCTTGGCCTTGGTTCTTGCTCTGTTGTTTTTATCTCATATTTATGACCGAGAGGTGATCTCTCAGCTTCTTGTTCTTAATGTCACCACATCCCCAAATTTAGGGTCATCTATCCATCTGGAACCCTAACCCAAATGAAAGTATATCTGCCTTAAGTTGTTTTAGGCCTTGAGGTTTATCTGAGCAATAAAAAAAAATGCGAAGGTAGCATTATATCATCTGAAATTCCCAGAAAACAGTTTTTGATAGAATTGAAACAGCATCCTTCTTTCTCTTCTCAGGTTACATATGTTTTTATTTTTTGTTGTAAATTGAATCTAATATAACTCAAATATATACAGCATGAATTCTTCGTAAAAATGGCTTAAGTATAAAATAACCAGTAAGACTGTCAGAGAGTCTTATAGCACGTGCCACTAAAATGCAAACTTGTGTTTCTATAGCATTACCAAGACCTCAAATGACACAACTGTGACTTACATGCATAGGACCTAATGCAAACTCATTCAGGCTTTGTGACTGTCACTTCAGATCTGTGAACTGCTATTAGCACTGATCTGTTCTTTGGGCCATGTCCTTCTGGTATCCTCAACCCCTCTGACTCCTACAACCTTCTTCCACTTCTTCCTTGGGATTCCAGCAGTAGTTTCCTTCATCACTCACTAAATGCTCTCCTATTACAGTAATCTCTTCCTTCACTCTCTCCTTTGAGCCCTCCTTCCCCTCTCTGATTTCTTCTGTTCCCATTCTCCCCATCTACAATATCAATTATGTTTCCTCCTCACCAAGATCTATGTATCCAACCTATTCCTTATTACTTAGCTTCACTGGGTCTGTTGATTACAGCTTGGTTATCATATAATTTATTATCATTAGTATTCACTTAAAAATAAGTCCATATTTGTATTTTTGTGTTTGGGTTACCTCACTCAGGATGATGTTGTTTAGTTCATCATTCGCTTGCAGATTTCATGATGTCATTATTTTAAAACTGAGTAATGCTTTATTGTACAAACATACTGTACTTTCCTCATCCATTCTTCAGTTTAGGGACATGTAGGTGTTTGCCAGGTTTTGGTTATTATGAATATAGGCACTATGAACATAGTTGAACCACAGTCATTGTGGTAGTATAGAGTGTGTTTGGGTATATACTCAAGAGTTGTATATGTTGGTCTTGAGGTAGATTGATTCCCAGCTTTCTGAGGATTCACAATCTTAATTTCCACACTACGGTAGCTGTACAAGTTAGCACAACCACCAACAGTGGAAGAGTGTTCACATGATCCACTATTTACTAGGATGAACTGTCACTTTTGTTAGTGAGCTATAGTAATACAACCCCCACATAGTATTGACATAAAATCAGACATGTTGTAATTGAATCAGACACTCTCATAAATCCAGGCTCCTAATAACACTTGATTTTTCTATAAAGAATCCATAAATACACAATGAAAAAAAACAATGAATATTCAACAAGTTCTGGTTTAATTGGATGCCTGAATGTAGAGGAATGTAAATAGGTCCATTTTTATCACCTGTATAAAACTCAAGTCCAATGAATCAAAAATCTCAACATAAAACCAAACACATTGAATCTGATAGAAAAAAATAGGGAATAGCCTTGAAGGCACAGGAGACAACTTCTTGATCAGAACAACATATTGAAGGCACTAAGATTGACAATAAATGGGGCCTACTGAAGCTGAAAAGCTTCTGTGAGGCAAAGAACACCATTAATATGACAAACGAGGAGCCTAAAGAATTGGAAAAGATTTCACCAACTCCACATCTGATATATGGGTAATATCCAAAATATATACAGAACACAAGCTTCTAGATTTCAACAATTGAAAATGGGCTCCAAATATAAACAGAAAAGAATCTCAAATGTCTAGAAGACACTCAAAGAAATGCTCAGAATCTTTAGCCATCATGGAATTGCAAATCAAAACCGCTTTGAGATTCCATCTTATACCTGTCAGAATGGCTGAAATCACTTTCCTCTTTCCCAGGATTCCCTGGTCCCCAAGGAGAAAGTGTGGGAACATGGAAAGACTCTGACCTTTACAAAGGCTATGTAAATACTTTTTTTATTTTTGAATATGTTTCAATTAAGTTTGAGCTTTCATGCATTATTTACTATTTTCAACATAATTTATATTTCTATTCTATATGGAACATTCAACACTTCCTTTTGGATTCCCTGTGCTCTGTTTCTCCATTTCCATTCTGCCAAAATGCAGTAACTGGGAGATGATAAAATTCTAACAGTTCACAGCTGAACCTGATCAGGAATGTTTTTGCATTTGTCACAAGTTATGCAGCTTCCAGTTTTTGAGTTTACACACACACAAGAAAGGTGATTGGCTTTGAGATAGCAATACCCTCCAAAAAACATTTAAATAATGAAGCTTCTGTAATATTACTAATCAAACCACATGAAAAAGCATCATGCATATTCATAAATAGTTTAATATTAATATTGTTGTTAATAATTGCCCTGCTCATTCCACATAAAAATTCAATCTGTTTTTCCTAAATATCATTATGTAGGAAGCTCTTTGTTGGATAGAATATGAATGATTATCAATTCTTTTCATGCTTTGATGTACAGTCTATGCCTAAAGGAAGATGAACCAAGGCATGCTTATGTCCTCATGACTGTGGTCTCACTTAAAAATGATCTGAATCTCAATGACTATGCAGATAGAATCATTCAAATAACTCAGGCTCTTCCTATTTCTGGAAGATTTTTTTTTTCATTTGTAACTCTTTGTAAATTTTATAAACTCTTTAATTGTCCACAGTTATTCACCACCTATGCATGAATGCCCATGGATCTAGGATGAATACTGTAATTATCAAGAATGATTTTTATTGTGTAGTTATAACCACTTCATCTCTCTTTAATGTGAATCAGGCCTATAAGGGATGTTATGAATTTTCTAAATGCTAATTAGATAAATTTGAAAAAGCGAATGACTTTAGAGGGAGGTTGTATTGGGTTACTGACTTAGCAAATTAGAAAGGTTGTTGCTTACAATTGAGAATTTATAGAGGATGACTTAAAATATGAAATATTTTAAAAGTATTTTTGGCCTGTGAATCAAAATTGAAGCTCAGCTTTTGAATATCAAAGTTGGAAATTATTTCTACTTTAGAGTTAAAAGGGTGAGTTGGGGAGCAGGAGGGAAGTGAGTGGAGGGGAGGAAGTAGAAATTTTTATTTCTAGTATTAATAAAGTAATAAAAAAAGAAAAAAGAAAAAAGTAGGGGATAGGAATAAGGTATATCCTACCCCATTTTCTACCCCATTTTTTTCTAGGAAAAAAGTCTGAAGATCATAAACAGCAAAGATAAAAAATTTAGGTAAAGGAATATGACAAAGAAAGGAAGGAAAAGTGAAGAGAAATCTGTTAGGGAGCAAAATAAGTGGCAAGAGTATGAAAAAAGGAAGACAAAAATAAAATTTAAAATGTGTGTATAGACTGTCATATCTGGAAGGTCAGACCTCAGTGACTTAAGAGAGGTAGGCTGCCAGTATCCCATTAGTCTCCTCTCCATAACTAGCAGCTTTCAACAAGCAAATGAGAGGTGAAAAAAGAAATAAAGAAAAAACAGGGGTAACTTTGAGTTTAAAACTGGAGCTGAATATTAAATAAGGGACAAATAAAAGAGAACAGATACCAGGAAATTTAAGGGAAAGACTTGTACACATTTATACTGACCAGTGGTATTTCAGCTCTCTGTATATAAAGTTTATATTTATATTAAAAATAGAAAAAGGAGACAAGGATAAAGTAAAAATAAAAATAAGATTGAACTAACTAAAAATAATATAAGCAATTATGACTGTAAGTCTGATTTCCTGCCTCCTGAGGAAACCACTCCCGTGAGCAGAAGAGCAATGACTGGCCCATGCCTTTTCTGGGTACTTGGGTTCTCACTATGTTGTGAGAGCAGGGCCTGTTTGTTATTTGTTTCCGGGGTTGATCACCGTGATGCTTTTCTCATAACAGAGAGCAGTTTATGAGCAGGGTAGTCATTATGACTCCCAGTATTTTTTCACAGTCTAAAAATGGAAAATTTCTGACGTTAAAATCCCACTGCAAGCGCCAGTCTTGAGTATCTGTTGGGTCTGTTGATGGAAGGGCAAGGAGCGGGGCTCTGGGATGGTGCCCTCCAGCGTGTTCATTTGTTACTGCTCATCTTTCAGGGAGAGCTGTGCTCCATGGGCTCACCTAGAGTTCTTACTGCTACCTGATTCTATGTATGTGTACTCCCCTTCACCCTAACCCCATAGAGAAAGGAATTCTACCAGCCAATTAGGCCTTGGGTTCTCATGGTGGAAAGGACCTTTGCCCCAGAGCAGCTCAGCTCTGCGTGTACACTAGGCTTAGCTCATTCAAAACCTCTGCAGCTGGAATAGGTTAATGCAGAAAGTGGATATTATTTAATTTCCCCGACATCTCCGCATTATGTAGAATGTAAGACCCCTGTCTTGCCGCACTGCAGATGGATTCAGTGATGAATCTCAAGTTGCAATGCTATCTTTGTCTTGGTTACTACTTTCTTCTTCTTTGTCACTGTGTGCCACTGTGTTCTCCCCTTTGTCTCTGTCTCTGTTGCCATCTCTTGCCTTTATAGCTTCCAAATTTAGTGTTACTGAAAATTACTATGTATATTCTCAATCTCTCACTTTGACTTTAGGCTGGATTTCTTAATTCTACTCTTGCCCTCTTAATGTGGAGGTGAAAGATAAAATTTCTTCTTACTCTGCCCTGTTATTATAACATTCCCTTTCTTCCTACCTTGCTCCCTTCCATGCTCCACCCTCAATCCTTCCTTTTTTTTTATTCCCCCTTCTGTTAGACATTTCAAGAGCTTTCCAAAGTTACCCATTTTGGATAGGTGGTCACTGCTTTCTGACAATGCCCGGATAATGTGTAATTAAGGACACATTCATACTTTTTTCTTTTGAAGAACAAGTATAATTTCACACTCAAGTATGTGTGTGTGGAGCTCCACCTGTCTCTGCCTCCCAAGTGCTGGGATTAACGGTGCCACCACACCACCTGACTGAGAGAAGACCATCTTGGATATAGTTCTGTGTGTGCTAATCTGTCCACAATGGTGTTTGAAACAAAGTTTATCACTGATCTTAAATTTACCAATTTATATTAGGCTGGGTGACTCTATGACCTGTCTCTATCTCCACTTGTTTTCAACCCATGTTCTGTGATAACAGGGTATATCAGCACTTCCTGCCTTTTTCTCTAGATTCTGGAATTAAATTCAGAATTAGATATAAGTACACGGAAACACCTTACTGGCTGTCCATCTCATCAACCCACTTAATGTTTTTTTTTATTCTTATCCTTGTTATAACAAATTCACACAATGATGATTAAAACTTGTGACAATCCTTAATTTGTTGACCCCTTCCAGTTTCAAAAACACCATAGCACATTTTGATTAGACAGAGTATGATATCAAACAAAGTTCCATAATCATGTAATAGGATATATGTAAGATATGTTTGCAACATTACTTAAAATCACATATTATTTTAAGTTTATATATATATATATGATTATATATAAACAAAATCTCAACCATATTTAATTCATCAATTCTAATACACTTAAAGCCTGTAGACAGGCTACAACAGACATTTAGCTGATTTATATATATATATATATATATATATATATATATATATATATATATATGTATGTGTGTGTGTAAGTTATATAAATAAAATGTTCTAGACTCTATGACTAGAATATTCTACTTTTAATATCAATTTATCAATCAATACAATAGAGAATTGTATATGTAGACTAATTTTTAGCAAAGTGAAACATACATGAATAAAATATGCTATTTTATATTAAGTTATTGAGTTTATTAATCATAAGTTAATTGTAGGAATAAGGGTTTTCTTCATATTTTTTCTATCATTTCTCTGAGTATTTAAGACAGAAATTTCTTACTTTAGAGACTGGGAATTTCCAGCAAATTTCAAGGCTTCAGAGATAAATTATGTATGTTAACAAACTGGAAAGAGTTCATTTACTTTAATATTTATAAGGAAGATCAATGAGACATACAATGTGGTATTACTAAGCTCTGAAACACTACAACACATACATTCAGTTAATGGAATGTTAACCAAGGAATGTAGTCAGCAATTCATAAATAAATAATTGTTATAAATATCCAGATTTTTAAGGTCTTTAAAAGTCCCTTTCTAAAGCCAGCTGTTATTTCATGCATTTGCTACATCAGTTCATTAAAAATTGCAATTGTAAGAAAAATTAAACCAGTCTTACTTAGAGTGGACTAGATATTTTAAAGCTACATTGTTTTTTTTTTTTTGTTTTGTTTTTTATTTTTTTTTAATGGAACAAAAAAAAAAAAAGAAATTCCCGCCTCCTCCCAGCCTCCCATTTCCCTCCCCCTCCTCCCACTCTTCTCCTCCTCCCCCCCCCCTCACTCCTCTCCCCCTCCCTCTCCAGTCCAAAGAGCAGTCAGGGTTCCCTGCTCTGTGGAAAGTCCAAGGTCCTCCCCCCTCCATCCAGGTCTAGGAAGGTGAACATCCATACTGGCTAGGCTCCCACAAAGCCAGAACATTAAGTAGGATCAAAACCCAGTGCCATTGTCTTTGGCTTCTCATCAGCCCTCATTGTCCGCCATGTTCAAAGAGTCCGGTTTTATCCCATGCTTTTTCAGTCACAGTCCAGCTGGCCTTGGTGAGCTCCTAATAGATCAGCCCCACTGTCTCAGTGGGTGGGTGCACCCCTCGTGGTCCTGACTTCCTTGCTTATGTTCTCCATCCTTCTGCTCTTCATTGGGACCTTGGGAGCTCAGTCCAGTGCTCCAGTGTGGGTCTCTGTCTCTATCTCCATCCATCGCCAGATGAAGGTTCTATGGTGATATGCAAGATATTCATCAGTATGGCTATAGGATAGGGTCATTTCAGGTTCCCTATCCTCAGCTGCCCAAGGAGCTAACTGGGGACATCACCCTGGGCACCTGGGAGCCCCTCTAGGTTCAAGTCTCTTGCCAACGAAGAATCAGAATATTCTTCATGCTATTACTTTTGATTTGACGTATTGAATAACGTCAGAATGATCACGTTGAAAGGAGAATAATTGACAAGACCTGGCCCATGTATATCAAACACGACATTTTGTAAGATACAACAATGTTAATCACTAAAGAATATTTACAATACAAGTATAAAGTAAAAATCTTAAGTTACAACATAGGCACACAATGGTTAAGGGAATATTGGGAATGAGAGTAGAAGCTAAGACATTGAACAATAAAAGAAACATGAAGTTTTTATATTATCTTTTATATTATGTTCCAGTGAAAAAGAATTTTCACTTTCAATACCAGATGTGAATCAAGAATGTGTCAAGAGTGTGTCAGCAATCAATTAGAACTATAAAAAAAACAAATAAAGTAAAAATTTTCCCTTAATATGACTATGCTAAATGTTACATAGAAATCAAATTTTTCTCACTATTTGTGTAATTTTCATGTGTCTCCTATGTAAAATATTTAGGTGCTTTACCTAAGGACAATTTTCAACTGCCACAATGCTGCCATTCAGAGGTCACTTAAGACTTTATGTAAATGTTTACTAAAATTCCATATTAAAAACTGCAAATAGCCAGGCAGTGTTGGCACATGTCTTTAATCCTAGGACTTGGGAGTCAGAGGCAGGTGGATCTTTGTAAGTTCGAGGCCAATCTGGTTTTAGAGAACTAGTTCCAGGACAGCTGAAACCATTTTACAGAGAAACCTTGTCTCAAAATCCAAAAACAACGATGCAAAAAAGAAAGAAAGAAAGAAAGAAAGAAAGAAAGAAAGAAAGATAAAAAAACCTACAAATGGATGAAGTCAGATATTGAAGAGTATATACTCATTAACTGAGAATTAATTTTACATTATATGTCAAGTACTTACTTGATTTTGATCAAGAATACCATTAGTATTTTATAAAATAGTTAATTCTTGATCAAAGCTTACACAAAAATGATTTTCTAATTTAACTCTTATTTCAAATATACTTGTATAGATAAAAATTTTTATTCAAATTGGAAGGAAAAATATCTTCTGGAAACAGCTAGAAAAAATAAGTTTTGTTAGAGAAAGAAAAGTTGGAAGATAAGGCAAATAATCCAACAAATCAGGTAAAATAGCTGACAAAATATTGGAATGCACAAACCCTCTAGAAAAAACTCAGTTTTATGTTGTACAAGATATTAAAGATAACTCAAAAAACTTTGTTATTTTAGACAGAAAATCTGAACATAAGGCAAGTAACAAAATTGATTACCAGACAAAACTTCTATTAATAAAGTTCAACATGGGCCACTCAGCACTTGGGAGGCAAGGAAGCAGGATGCCAGTGAGTTCGAAGCCAGACTGGTTCACAAAGCAAGTTCCAGGACATCCTGAATTGTTACAGAGAGAAAAATCCTGCCACGAAAAAACATGACTATTTCTCAAGTATGGCTTCTTATATAAGAGAAAAACATACTTGTAGCTACAGAGATATTAACAAACAACTCCTTGGGCCATGATAATTCATTACCATGCAGTATATTTTTTAATTAAAAGTTCTGAATTGTCAGGGGCCATGAAAGATACATGGTTGATGGAGGAAGGTCATTGGTTAAAAAAATAAAGAAACTGCTTGGCTGGCCCTAATAGGTTAAAACATAGGTGGGAGGAGTAAACAAAACAGAATGCTGGGAGGAAGAGGAAGTAAACTCAGAGATGCCATGCCCTGCTCCTGGGCAGACACACGTGATGAAGCTCCGACCCAGGATGGACATAGGCTAGAATCTTCCTGGTAAAACCGGTGCTCACAGATTATTAGAGATGGGTAGATGGGGATATCAGAATTAGCCAGTAAGGGCTATAGCTAAAGGGCCAAGCAGTGTTTAAATGAATACAATTTGTGTGTTGTTATTTCGGGGCATAAGCTAGCAGGCCACCCAGGTGCTGGGGATGCAGCCCCGCTGCTCAGATTACTACACATGGTGATACTATTGTTCAAAGGCCGACCTACCAGATGAATGATTCCCTGATAAGGAGCCCCAGTGGGAAGGTCGTGGAGTTTCTGGCTGTGAAAACCAGTGGCTCCTGCCTCTAATTTCTCTTGAGTCATTTCATTTCTTCTCTAAGAACTTCATTTTGTAGGGTACCTCCCAATTTCTCTTCTATCAGGTTCAGTGTGCTTGGACTGATATTGAGATCTTTGATCCATTTGGACTTGAGTTTTGTGCATGGAGATAGATATGGGTCAATTTTCATTCTTCTACAGGTTGACATCCAGTTGTGCCAGCACCATTTGTTGAAGATGCTCTCTTTCTTCCATTGTATACTTTTAGCTCCTTTATCGAAAATGAGGTGTTCATAGGTTTGTGGGTTAAAATCTGGGTTATATCTTAATTAAGGGAGCCATCTTAGGGTTGGGAAGAGACTTGGACCTAGAGGGGTTTCCAGGTGCCCAAGGCGAGGTCCCCAGTTAGTTCCTGGGGCTGCTGAAGATAGGGAACCTGAAAGGATCCTATCCTATAACCATACTGATGAATATTTTGCATATCACCATAGAACCTTCATCTGGCGATGGATGGAGATAGAGACAGAGACCCACACTGGAGTACTGGACTGAGCTCCCAAAGTCCCAATGAGGAACAGAAGGATGGAGAAGATGAGCAAGGAAGTCAGGACCAAGAGGGGTGCACCCACCCACGGAGACAGTGGGGCTGATTTATTGGGAGCTCACCAAGTCCAGCTGGACTGTGACTGAAAAAGCAGGGGATAAAACCTGACTCTGAATATGGCAGAAAATGAGTGCTGCTGAGAAGCCAAGGACAATGGCACTGGGTTTTGATCCTACTTAATGTTCTGGCTTCCTGGGAGCCTAGCCAGTTTGGATGTTCACCTTCCTAAACCAGGATGGAGGGGGGAGGACTTTGGACTTTCCACAGGGAAGGGAACCCTGACTGCTCTTCAGACTTGAGAGGGAGGGGGAGAGGAGTGGGGGGAGTGGGAGAAGAGTGGGGGGACAGGGAGAGGAGTGGGAGCCTGGGAGGAGGTGGAAATTGTTTTTTTCTCAATAAAAAAAAAAAGAAAAGAAAAGAACTTCATTTTTCCCTAAGAATAGTTTTGAGTGTTCTTCCACAGCTTGTGTGCTTATCTCATAAAAATATTCCATCTACTGGGCACATATATTGGTGAGTGGTTATGAAGATGACTTTTTATTTAAATATACAGTTTTGATATATAGAATATATACTAGGAAATGCTTTATAACTGGATCTATTTTTGTTCCATGAGGATTGTTGGTACTTAAAAGACTACTTTGCTCCTTTTTACTCAGACTAATATAAAAAAAAATCCTAGTAATTTTTCAGTTTAACACAAACTGCACACAATTAGCTCACTTTTACCTCAGAGCAAGTTAAAACTAGACTAAAGGCTTTTTGCAAAGACCACACATTTGAACCCTTAAAGCTATGTACAAGGTCAGAGCCCCAGATGTTCAAGCTAAATTACCAAGAAAAGCTTGTCTATTCTTTGCTTGCCAGTCTGTTAATAAAAACCTAGGTCTAAACGCTTATCTCACTGTAGTGCCTGCCCTCTGGTCACGGTCTCACTCCTGTAACCTTGGATTTTTTTTTTCTACGACAATTGCTCAACTCCTTATCACTACCCTACGAATATGCTCTTGACCATGGAGAAACAACTCCTGTAATTTCTTTATCATTTCAAGATTGCTGAATGAGAAGAATATTTAAACTAGAAGAAACTAGAAGAAGAAAGCCAGGAGGCTAGAAGTAGGACACAAGAATAAGACTTATGGCAGAACAACAAAGAAACACATGCAGAAAAATACATTCTGAGAGTTCACTCACCCTCTGGTTTTTCTAATACCCTGCTTGCTGAAGTGTGCTGTTTGAACCCTGAAGGGGCAGTGATGCTGGTCCACAAATGTCCTTGTTAACAACATGATCTCAGACATATGAAAACATTCATAAACGATGACTCAAAATGAAATCATTGTGTGATTAATATTTATTTAAAAGAGTCAATTAGCAATTTATGTCATAATATTTCTTTTGGAACATATAATACAAATTATGATTCAAAGTGCTAGCTAGATACATTGTAAAACTTAGGCATTTTTGAATTTGGAAGAACACTTGATATTTTGTAGCTGATCTTTATTCAAGACACCTGTGTATAAAATCTTTACCACAGGATTGTATATTCAGCGAAGTTCCACCAGTTTCTGTCTCTTATTTTCAAGTCTTTGAATGTCTCTATATCATCTTCATATTTGAATTGCAGAATTTTACTGGATTCTTAATTGTTGTTGGCTTTTTCTGTTTTAGCATTTTGAAGAAATGACTCAATGCCTTCTGGCATACATTGTTTATGTAGATAAATCAAGTATTTATCTTTTTTGGATTCTTTTGTACATAATACATTTTTGGCTGTGTCTGTTTATTCATCTTATTTTAAATGTTCTTCTAGCATTATACATGCAGACAATTTATCTTGATAATATTTATTCTCTCACTACCTGTTGATGGTTAAGGAAATGGGTGAAAGAATCCGAGGCTAACTCCAAAACATTCAAATTATATTTTATTTATAAAAAGGGGCAAACTCATGAAACGGGACTTAAAAGTCCAATAAAAAAGAGAGATAGATAGATAGATAGATAGATAGATAGATAGATAGATAGATAGATAGATGAGAGAGAGAGAGAGAGAGAGAGAGAGAGAGAGAGAGAGAGAGAGAAGAGAGAGAGAGAGCGCCCTGGGTGGGGCAGCAATCCAGCAATTTTCTCTGGGTATACAAAAGGTCATACCCTAACCTGGTACAAGCTCTTAAAGATTATTGGCTGACAGAGGTTTCCCATCACCTCCCTTTTTTGTCTAAGAGACAAACCCAATGCAAAACTAGATATACTGGAAACAAATATCAAGTATAAATTAGGATTGCAACCAGCATATTCAATATTTTCCCAGAGAAAATATTATTCCTAGGAATTCCTTGTCTACAATCCCTTATTTGTTGTCCTATTCTACCACAATTAAAACACTTAGCATTTTGGTGTCTCCTCATACCATTGGAAATCACTTCTCCTATCCAAGCTTCAGTACTATAGTCAAATATTTCTGCATTCATTGTATGTAAGATCCCTTCATCTATTGGTGCTGATCTTATTTTTAATTGCCAAAGGATCTTTTTGTCATTTTTAAAAGTCAAAGGTTTATAAGTACACATTTAGCTTTTGGATCTCTTCCTTCTATCTGTACAGCCTTAGTTAATCTTTGTAAAAATCCACTAACGAGTTTTCTCTGATTATGTTTAACCCTAATATATAATTCAATTTTCTTTTCTAGTTTCTGAATCCTGTCCCAAGCATTTAAAGCCTTTGTGCTACATGGGGACAAGGTTTGTTTGTCATAGAGAGCCTGGTCCTGAGGATCAGAGCAATGCCCTTCTCCAAGAATTTGATCTTGGAAAATCTCAGGTCCTTTTGCTTTTCCCTGTTGTTTTAAAATTTTTGCCTCTTCTCTCAAATAGCATTTCCAGAGCAGCTGTGGTCTATCTTCTAGGACCACTGAGTTTAACTGAAGCCAAGTGTGTGGGGTAGCCTCATTGCTTGAAGCCCAAGTTTTGACCATTTCCCTAACAAAGGGTGATTTTAGATCATAAGAAACTATTGCTTGTTTTTATTCTTCTACATGTTGATATCCAGTCATGCCAGAACCATTTGTTAAGTATGTTTTCTTTTTTCCATTTGATATTTTTTGCTTCTTTGTCCAAAATCCGGTGTTTGAAAGTATGTGGATTCATATCCGGGTCTTTGATTTGGTTCCATTGCTCATCTTGTCTGTTTTCATTATGCCATTACCAGGCTGTTTTCAGCACTGTAGCTCTCTAGTAGAATTCAAAGTCAGGGATTGTGATGCCTCCAGAAATTCTTTTATTGTACAGAATTGTTTTGGCTATCCTGTTTTTTTTTTCCTATTCCATATGAAGTTGAGTATCATTCTTTTGAGGAGTGTGAAGATTTTGCTGGGATTTTGGTGGGCATTGCATTGAATCTTTACATTGCTTTTGATAAGATTGCCATTTTTACTATGTTAATTCTACTTAGCCAAGAGCATGGGAGATCTTTCCCCTTTCTGGTGTCTTCTTCAATTTCTTTCTTCAAAGATTTAAAGTTTTTGTCATACAAGTCTTCCATTTGTTTGGTTAGAGTAACTCTGAAATATTTTATGCCTTTTTGTGGCTATTGTGAAGGGTGATGTTTCTCTGATTTATTTCTCAGCCCATTTATCATTTGTATATAGGAGGGATACTGATTTTTTTGAGTTAATCTTGTATCCAGCTACATTCCTTTTTTTTGTTTGTTTGGTTTTTTTTTGTTTTTTCGAGACAGGGTTTCTCTGTGGCTTTGGAGCCTGTCCTGGAACTAGCTCTTGTAGACCAGGCTGGTCTTGAACTCACAGAGATCCGCCTGCCTCTGCCACCCAAGTGCTGGGATTAAAGGCATGCGCTACCACCGCCCGGTTCCAGCTACATTCCTGAAAGTGTTTATGAGTTGTTGAAGATCCTCAGTAGAATTTTTGGGATCACTTATGTAAACTAGCATATCATCAGCAAACAGTGAGAGTTTGACTTCTTTTCCAATTTGTATCCCCTTGTTTTCCTATTGTTGTCTTCTTTCTCTACATAGGACCTCAAGAATTATATGGAATAGACATGGAGAGAGTGGACAACCTAGTCTTGTTCCTGATTTCAGTGGAATCGCTGTGAGTTTCTCCCCATTTAGTTTGATGCTGGCTGTTGACTTGTGGTATATTGCTTTTATTATGTTTAGGTATGTTCCTTGTATCCCTGCACTCTTGTTTACTTTCTTTTAGATCACTCATATGCACAGTTTCTCGTGTATATTTTTTGACTATCTTAGGGTACTTAGTACCAGATAATCTTTCCAATGATATTACTGGATAGGAAGTTAGAACTCTGGGTAAGCCATCCCAGAGTTTGGTATGTACTGATGAGGCTAAATTCTGTCTTTGTACTTTCTTTCCCTGCTCATCAGTTTTGATAAATTTCTCAATCTTTTCAAATCTTTCTACCATTGCCTTTTGTAAAGTATGGATCTCCTGTCCAGTGTTCTGTTCTAATGTCCTCACTGAGGATTCCAAGGTATGAAGTCTGTCCAGTAAAGATAACGTCTCATCCTTGGAGTAATTTTTATGGTAACATATTAACTTCCTGGAGAGACATCCTATCCACCAATCTATCATAACTCTTCAGCAGATTCTGATTATTACATTCAACACCATAAGTTCTCTTAAACAATGTCTCAGCACCCTCTAACATTGACTGGGTTTTGTCAATCAAATTGGTCATATTCTTCACCGGAGTGCTGATTTTCCCTTTTTGATGGTTATTATCAGTCTGTAAAGACTTTATCTTTTATAAAAGTGCCTCATTCTTGGCTCTATTATTAAACCATTTTTAAGGAGAAAATATGAAAGGCAAAGCTAATCTACATAATCAAATACCCGGATGTAGGAGGGGAATCATATAAGCCTTGATAATACCATCCATAGTATAAGTAAAAAAGCTGTTGAATTCTTGGGTCATTAAATTATCTGTCATTTTGACCTTATAAATTATAACTTTGACTTTATAAATCTCACCTGTTATGAGTTGGAGTAGGTGCAATAACCACTGAAGGCTAGCAGGTGTCACAGTTGTAGCCGAGTGGCTGGAAAATGCAAGCCGTGAACAGTTCGGATTGGTTTTACCACATTAGATACTGAAAAAAACAAATGCTTAAATCAAGAGCCGTTATTAAGGCGATCAAAGCGATTCTGAGAGTTGGTGACCACAACAAAGAGAAAACCCAGAGCCTTTTGACAGTGCAAATCACAGACTGTGTGCTCTGTGGGGATCCATGGCAGAAGTTGGCTAGAGCCACCAGTGGAAAGAGTCAGTGCTCGATTGCTCAAATGCACCATGCGTGTCCTGGTGGTGGCTGGCTGGAGCTGTGGGTCGGAAGGGTCAAGGACCAAATGTACCAAAAAAAAATTGGAGTTCCCAAAAAGTGGGTGTACCAGTCCCCAAGCCCCATGGTTTGGGCACCAAATGTTGATGGGTTAGCACACAGGACAAAAAATAAAATCTCAGGCAAACTCCAAAATAGTCCAGTGATATTTTCTTTATTATAAGGGAGCAAATTCACACAACAGGAATGAGGAGATCAACCTCAGCTGTATAGCATGGAGGGCGGAGAGAGAGAGAGAGAGAGAGAGAGAGAGAGAGGGAGAGAGAGAGCGAGAGGGAGAGAGAGAGAGAGAGAGAGAGAGAGAGAGAGAGAGAGAGAGAGAGAGAGAGAGAGAGAGAGTCAGTCCTGGGTGGGTTAGTGGTTGACAGCAGTTCCCCATCAACTAAGTTCTTCTACTCATTCTCCTTTTTTCTTTAAACTCATTCTTCCTAAATATCCCCCCAAGGAGCTACATCATTGAAAAGGACACCTCTTTTAGAACATTGACCCGCTGCAGGTGAAAGAGAAAACTTGTACAGGCACCTTGGAAACCAATTTGACAGTTCCACAGGAAGCAGAGAATTGATGTACCTCAAGACCTATCCTACCACTCTTGAGCATATATTCAAAGTATACTTCATCTTATCACAGGTACACTTGTTTAAACCTGTTTATTGCTGCTCTATTCATAATTGCCAGAAACTGGAAACAATCTAAATGTCTACCAAATGACGAACGGATGAAGAAAAATTGGTATATTTATACAATGAAGTATTACTCAGTTGTTATAAACTGACGTCATGCAATTTGTTGGAAAATGTAGAGAGCTAAAAGAACATCATCCTAAGTGAGATAATACAAACCTAGAAACACAAATAAACTATGTGCTCTCTTATATAAAGATACTAACTGTTTAGTCAATGATAAGTAAACTATAATCCATATAACGATGGAAGATAGGTATGGGGTGAGGTGCTGGGGAGAGAGGGATGGTTCTCTCTTGGAAAGGGATATAGAATAGCTATGTATTGATGAGGTGTAGTGGGACTTGAACTGGAGGATCAAATGAGGAAGGAAATGAGAGAGGAGGCCAAAAGAGAAAACACAGGGAGTATATGCTAAAACAAAAAGCCTTATGAGTGGACCGCTAAGCCAGTGAATTGACGGTGACGTCAGCCAGGACCGCTAAGCCAGTGAGCCAACAATATCGAAGTCAGCGTGTTAGAACACTGGTTTGACCAAGTGGCAGTTCCAGTGAAGCCACGCTGCAGCTCAGCCCTGGTTTGTCACCAGCTTGGAAAAACTTCTCCTCTAGCAGGCTTCCTGAGGAGCTGCCTAACCCAGATCAAAAAAGGAGATGTGTGAGGGTTTTTGTTGTTGTTGTTGTTCAAAAAGCAAAAAAAATTTACTATGAAAATTACCCAAGGTCATATGGAAAACTAATACTTTGAAAGTGTGTGTGTGTGTGTGTGTGTGTAGTCAATTTAATAATATATATTAAGTAAATATAATGGTATATATTATATGTAATCTTAATATATATGAAGTTTATCTAAATGAAATCACCAGATAAAGGGGAGATGCAATCATAACTTGGCATCTTTACTCACCAAATAAAGCTTTCATTACTAGGAATGTATTATATCTTATCTACTTTTGGAGGGGGACCCATGGGAACCCCCAAAGAGTCCTGGCTATTTTCTATTCTGTTGTTTACACAAACTGATGGTAAGGACTGTTGCTGAGGACAACACCTACAGAAATCATATAACATGGAGAAGTTGAACTGATACCTACCTATAGTCTTTATTCCCACTGACTAGTGTTTATGTCATTGGAAAACATTCTACATATTACCAAAGAAGAAAGGTAAATGCAAACCCAGCAAAAAGTCCTCTGATAGACAAAAGTGACCTCTCTGTAAGATTTGCTAGAAGAAGCATGGCACAAAGCTTGTGGAAGTAAACAATCAATTCTGAATAGAGTTAAGTTCCATACCATGATTCTCTGTACTGCTCAATTAGTCAAGTACCTGAGACTAGACAAGGGATCTATCCAAAACAAACACTGTGGCTCTGTTAAAGGAACATAATGAAATAACTACTAGAAACGTTGCAGTATAATTTTAAAATAGTTATTGCTCAACAATCATCAGGAAAGTCTCCTGCATTAGATGAGAATCAATAAAAAGGACTACAGCCAGAAAAATGCAGAGAATGAGAGATCCTTGAAAACTCTCTCCTAAATGTTATTTTTTCCATAAAATCTCTTGTATAGCGGTCAGGGAACCCTGCAGAACAGAACATAGAAATACTGGAAGAACCAGAGGAGATGAAGGATACCAATAAAACAAGGTCTTCTAAACACACTACCACCTGTGCACATATGAACTCACAGAGAATTTGGGCAGCATGCATGGGGTCAGCATGGCTTAGCACCAGAAGTGAGCCTCTGAAACTGAGAAGAGAAGTGGACCCAAGACCCCATCCCTAATGCAAAATCGTTCTGCAATTGATAAGTATTCACAAATGAAAAACTTGTTGTTTCCAATAGAGTCTCATAGGGATTCAATTGCAAAAAGAATGCCATTTTGGAAAAAGAATGCATGCCATTTTAGTCTCAAAATGTTTTAGCAGTGAACTTTTTTTAACCTTATGGATTCTTTGAATGTATATCATAGTTTCTGGTTTTGTGGGATTCCTCTGTGTGTGTGTGTCTGTGTGTGTGTGCCCACGCGTGCATGCATGTATCTGCTTCTGTATGTGTTTCTTGTCATTTTTACTTGTCTTTTTCTTTTTTGTTTGTTTTGTCCTTTTCTGATTAGTTTGTTTTTATCTTATTTTGTTATTATTAATTATATGCCTGTTTTCTTTTAAAGGAGAAACAGAAAGGGTATGGATTAAGATGAGATGGGCAGTAGAGAGGAACTCAGTGGAATTGGTGGACAGAAAGCCATATTCAGAATAGACTGTATGAAAAAGTATTTGGTTACTTTGCCGATGCTGCTACCTCCATAGTTGTTTGTTTTGTCCTGATCAGTCAAAAGAACATTTCTTGGGATTGGAATTTTAATGAATATAATTTTAGAAAACTGATTTCCATCCAATGCTGAATCGTTCTCATTGCTTACATAACATTTTTAAATTGTGTTTTTTTCATAAAACAAATGGACTGTTGATGTAGAAGTCATTCAATTTATAAAAGTATTGGCCAGATGCCTATTCTCATTACTGTGTATTATGATTCTATCTTTCATTTTTTGTTAGTCTTTGCTAAATGGAAAAATCATTATTCTTTTTATGACTTAGTCACATTCTCATCATCACTGAAACCAAAACATGCTCATCATCCCATCCCCCATTTCAGTGATTTCCGCTCATATGTGTGCTGAATAAAATCTGGTAAAAGAATGAGAAAATGCTCAACTCACTCCTTGTAAGTTCATCCGAATTCAACATTTACTAAAAGTGAAACAATTCTGCAATTTGCTAAATTAATTTTTTTAATTATTTATTTTACATACCAACTACAATTCCTTTTCCCTCCTCTCTTCCCATTGCTTGCTCCCTACCCACCCCCATCTATTCCTCAGATTTGGTAAGGAATTAAATCTCTTCTATTTATGTGAAATATAGGAAAGAAGAGCTTTCATTCATGTTCTCTTAGTTGCTTTGTCTCTTTTTGGTTTTAGAGGAGTGTGGATAGAGATCTCGTGGGAGCAGATCTTGATGCAGCAAACTCCTAGAGAGCAGGCTTTACAATCATGTTCCTTAAATGTTCTGAAGTGCAAGTAAATGCTTCATTAGTATCGCTAGACCACAGTTCTGTTCAGTAGCTTCATAATTCTTCAGGGTTTTTTACATTCACTTTATGAGTTTGCTTCATCTTGGAGGCACAATTTAAAGAAAGCATTGGTGGAAACAGGCTTGTTCAACGCATGGGCGTACTTTTTTTCAAAGTAAGGAAGAATGATGCCTGGTGACCTGAAGTCTTCACTATTCTGGTCGGAACAAACTTCCACCTGAATTTCTAAAAACTCCTGAGCATTGTTTAAACCCCAGTTCTTGGTTTTATCTCAGTGTATAGAACTCATCCTTGTGAAAGAGAAACATCTGGGTGGTGGTGATGTGTACTTCACATCCCAGAACTCAGGGCAGAGGCAGGCTGATCTCTGTGAGTTTGAGGCCAGCCTGGTCTACAAGAGCTACTTCCATGTCAGTTAGGGCTGTTACACGGAGAATTCCTATCTCAAAAAACAAACAAACAAACAAACAAAATAAAAACAAAACAAAAAAAGAAAGAGAATCATGAATCTTGGAGTTGCAACATTCATCAATAGAATCCATTCTCACGTTTACTAAAAATCCTTTGTCTAGGCCTGAGGATAAGCACTGTTCCAGAGGCATAGAACTCATTCCTCTAATAAAGATCTCCAATACTTTGCTTTAGCAGTGTATTTTGCAAGGCAAACAGAAAAGATCCTCCAGCCTATTCCTATGTTAATAATGTCGACAAGTATCAGATTTAACCTGGGTGGTGGTGTTACATGCCTTTGATTCCAGTGCTCAATAGTCAGAGGCTGTGGATCTCTGTGAGTTCCTGGTCTTTAGAGCGAGTTCAAAGCTACACAGAGAAACTCTGACTCAAAATCAAAGAGAAAAAAAATCAGATCTAATAAAGCTGCAAAAGAGACATATCATGGGAACACATTTGGGGAAATACAGAGCAGGAAGGGGCAGACTGATCAAAAATGACCACATTAGTGAAGTTCTCAAACTTATGGAAATGAGCACATGCCATGGTTTCAGAAGCAGAGGACAATATTACATCTCCACACGCGACTTTTTTTGAAGAATATTACTGCAACATCAGAAGAGGAAAAAATTAAACACACAAAAGAAATGAGTTGTTCACCCCATATGAATATATTGTGTTGGTACAGAAAACACACATAAAATAACATGAAAAACATTGTCCTGGTGGTTGATTTTACTCTATACAAGATGAGAATTATGTTACCTGCTTTAGAGATATATCTCAAGGTAGTGACCATATAGTAAAGTATTTATGAAAAATAGCAGTCATTATTTCCATATAGAAATATTACATGAATGAAGGTTTATCTCAGAATTCTTGTCTACAGCTCGGTGATCCTACAACTTCAGTATTCAAAAAGCTGGAGCAGGAGTCAGGTGAATTCTGGATCAACCTGAAGCATAAGTAGTGTCCTGTTCAGACACAATGATAGCAACAGCAGTAGCAAAAACTAAACAAACAAAGATATTGATTAAAATACTGATAAGTTCTTCTATGGTGGAAAAATTGTTAAATAAGGATGATTTGATTTCTTTCTTTCTTATTTGAGTCCTCTTCTTCTCCTTTACTTGTCTTACTTGTCCTGGAGAGAAGAGCAATAGACATTCTTGACCTTTTTCTGATTATAATTATCAGCTATGGTCGTGATATATATATATATATATATATATATATATATATATATATATATGTATGTATGTATAATATAGATTGAAAGACCCTCATCGAGGACCTTTTGTCGGGAGGAGACCTCCCCAACTCCAAGGAACAGGCTGAGACCGCATGGATGCAAATCGCAAGAGGTTTATTGAGTAGACACAGGTACCTGCGGGCGGCAAGATCTCTCGGAAGACGTGTGCACCTGCCAACTGGAGGGTGGACTTTTTATAGGGAAGAGCAACAAGCAAGTTTACAGAAGCAAAAGCGTGGTTATTGGAATGAGGCGGGGGACATGAATGGTTTCCTCTCTCAGCATGGATGTCTGGCAACAGGCATCCTGTTCCTATCTTATAGATATCCTGTTTTGCAGTCAACCTGCTTTGTTGATGTCCTATCTTATTGATATCCTGCCTTGCAGTCTTCCTATCTCATAGACATCCTGCTCTCTCAAGCACATGGTATGTTCTTACAAAAGCAAACAGGACGTTCCCCATGGAGCATGCTAGCTGCGGGTTTTGAGGAGGGGGTCTGTAGGGTCTTTCATATATATATATATATATATATATATATATATATGTGTGTGTATATATATATAATATGAGGTTTTATATGTATAAACTCAAATTTAAGACTCTTGTATTTTAATATTAAGGAAGAGAAAGAGAGTGAAAAGAAGAGCCATAAACTAAAGATTCAAAGCTAACAAGCATAAATGAAAGTATTCAGCATCTTTCTTTGTGCATCTGTGGTACCTCACTCATAATTGTTACAGTTATCTGAGAAGTCTATAATTTCATTTTTTCCTAACACTAAGTTATAGGCTTGGAAATTAGTGTGGGGTCAAAGGGTGAGGTGGAGGATCTCAAGGAAGAGAAAATAGAAACTAGGGATAGAATGTGGGAAAGGCTGCTGTAAAAAATGATAAATGATGTTTGGTACATTGGCTATATAGACAGGGCTACTAGAGATAAATCTTGATTTTTGACTAGTTTTATAGT
This sequence comes from Microtus pennsylvanicus, assembly GCF_037038515.1. Taxonomy (NCBI): domain Eukaryota; kingdom Metazoa; phylum Chordata; class Mammalia; order Rodentia; family Cricetidae; genus Microtus; species Microtus pennsylvanicus. The sequence continues at coordinate 59,387,913 of NC_134593.1, forward strand.
AATGCTGTAAAAGTTCATTGCTTTAGTGATGTCATAGGGGAAATAAAATGAAAAACAGACCACAAATATAACTATAAATAATAGAATTCCTATGGTATAAGCCATGTATATAGGTTTGGGGCACACAAAGAAAAATATATGCTATCATTTCATAAGCATCATGTTTAAAATGATATGTTCCCCTACTTCTACTCTGAATGGTGGTGCTGAATTAACCACAACCTTTTTTTTTATTGATAAAAGGACAATAAAGAAAGAAAAAAACAAATTTCCACCTCCTCCCAGCCTCCCATTTCCCTCCCCCTCCTCCCACTCTTCTCCCCCTCCTCCCACTCTTCTCCCCCTCCTCCCACCCCTCTCCCCTTCCCCCCACTCCTCTCCCCCTCCCTCTCCAGTCCAAAGAGCAGTCAGGGTTCCCTGCCCTGTGGTAAGTCCTTGGTCCTCCCCCCTCCGTCCATATCTAGGAAGGTGAACATCCAAAGTGGCTAGGCTCCCACCAAGCCAGCAGATTGTGTAGGATCAAAACCACGTGCCATTGTCTTTGGCGTCTCATCAGCCCTCATTGTTCGCCATGTTCAGAGAGTCCAGTTTTATCCCATGCTTTTTTGGTAGCAGTCCAGCTGGCCTTGGTGAGCTCCCAGTAGATCAGCTCCACTGTCTCAGTGGGTGGGTGCACCCCTAGTGGTCCCGACTTCTTTGCTCATGTTCTCCCTCCTTCTGCTCCTCATTGGGACCTTGGGAGCTCAGTCCAGTGCTCCAGTGTGGGTCTCTGTCTCTATCTCCATCCATCGCCAGATGAAAGTTCTAGGATGATATGCAAGATATTCATCAGTATTGCTCTAGGATAGGGTCATTCAGGTTCCCTATCCTCAGCTGCCCAAGGAACTAACTGGGATCAACCTACCCCTGGACCCAGCAATACCACTCTTGGGAATTTACCCAAGAGATGCTCTATCACATGTCAAAAGCATTTGTTCAACTATGTTCATAGCAGTATTATTTGTGATAGCCGGAACCTGGAAACAACCTAGATGCCCTTCAATGGAAGAATGGATGAAGAAAGTATGGAATATATACACACTAGAGTACTACGCTGCGGTAAAAAACAATGACTTCTCTAATTTTGCATGCAAATGGATGGAAATAGAAAACACTATCCTGAGTGAGTTATCCCAGACACAAAAAGATGAACATGGGATGTACTCACTCATAATTGGTTTCTAGCCATAAATAGGGGTCACGGAGTCTACAATAGGCGAACCTAAAGAAGCTGAGTAAGAAGGTGAACCAAAGGAAAAACATATAGTTAACCTTTTTGTTTTTTATGTAAAACACAATATTAATGTGTAGAATTCTATTTTTGCTCTGTAATTTATACACTAAAGTGTTTGTGATAGCTGGGCAGTGGTGGCCAATGGTTTAATCCTAGCACTCAGGAGGCAGAGGCAGGTGGATCTCTAAGTTTGAGGGCAGCCTGGTCTACAGAGAAATTTTCAAATGGCCTAGATATACATAGGGAAAATCTATTTTGAAAAAAACAACAATATAACAATAACCAAAAAATCCAAATAATCAAAAATTTTTTAAAAAAATAAAGTATCTGTGACAAAAATGTGTAGGATTGTAAGTTTTCATGTTATTTTTTTCCTGTGTGTGTGGTGTGTGTGTGTGTGTGTGTGTGAGAGAGAGAGAGAGAGAGAGAGAGAGAGAGAGAGAGAGAAGAGCGCCTGTGTTCACATTGTATCTGCCTACTATGTAGTGTGATAACTGAAACACATTAACAAATGGATAAAAATATAGCAAGTTCAATAAAGACATTCCATTTTCAAATGTTCAACTGATGAGATGTATGGTATAATGTAATTTAAACATTCAGGATTTAAGTGAAGAAATCATGTAAGGATTACTAGGAGAAACAGCATCCTATCCAAAGAGTCAAGATAAGAAACAAGCTTGGCCAGATGGTTTTGACCTGTTTAAATCAGATTTAGAGTTGTTTAAGTAAGATTTATTTATTGCATAACCTTGAAAATAAAACGTTAAATCTATTAAATCTTGCCATAAAATACAGAAATAATAACCAAGGAAGATGTGAGTTGAATATGTGGAGTCCACAACTTATTACCAATAAACTGATATCTCTGTAAAAGTGAGGGCGACATTTAGACACAAAGAACACATCTGTACTCCTCACTAGAAGGGTATCCTTAATTTGTGGCTAAGATTTGGCAAACTCATGTTTTTTTTTTTTTAATCTACTAAAGGTTATTTGGTGGATTAAAATTTTATCTCATTTTTAAACTTTTGTTTGATTATTTTGTTTTGTTTTGTTTTAGTTATTTTGTTTTTGAGGTAGGGTTTCTAAGTGTAACCTTGACTATCCTGGAACTTGCTCTGTAGACCAGGATGGTCTCAAACTCACAGAGATTCACCTGCCTCTGCCTTCCAAGTGCTGAGAGTAAAGGCATGTGCCACCTCTACTCAGCTTTAGCTCTGTTGAAAAGAGAGATTTGTCTAAATAAATGGAATGGCTTAATAAATAAATGAAAAATAAGGGGTTACACCAGAAACAAATGGATAGTATATTTCAATCTGAATAATGCTGAGACTGGAATTCAAGATGATATATGTGTCAAGACAAGGAAAATTTGAAGAAAAAGTTGAAAATTGATAAGATGTATCTCTGAAGGTTCTTGGATGTAGTAATGTTCAGGAATTCACTTAAGTTATGGAGTTCCTTTGAAGACTTCTAAATCAGGCTTTTTAGAAAAACTTGTGGAGATATCATGATGAAGAAATTGATGATATTATTCTTTTTCCATATCATGCATGATATGTATTTAGGGTTTCCTAGTGTCATGGTGGTGAAAATGGAGGTAATTCCTAAATTTTAAGTGATTGCATCTTCTTTTCTTAAGTGCATTGGAAGTTATGCCAGTGCTTATCAGAAGATAAAGTAGGAAAATAAATGATGGACATTTCTAGTAAGAACTTGGAGAGGTGGGAAGCAAATGATGCAGACAGATGACAAGTGCAGACATCATTCCATCAAATAAGAGCTTCTATTCAGATTTGCTATTGTGAGGGTCAGAGCATTATCATGCATGATCTCAAGTAATCCTCCAAACTCTTCAAAGTAGAAAGATTGCCCTTTTAAAGATGAGACTGGGTTTGAAAAGGATTAAGAAACTTGCTGAGAGTCACAGAACTAATAAGCTGTAAAATTAGTAAACAGATGGACATGATTGCATATGCGAATGTTGGAATCTATAACATATGCTTTGTGAACACAACAACTTTCCATCCATTTCAGAGAGAAAACTGAAGCAACAGAATCAGGTAACTGCATATTGGTGAGGACACTGAGTTCTATCTCAATCTACAAACACATTACAAAGTTATACATAGACTGTGGTTCTTCCCACAGTATTAAATCTGATAAATATCACATATGAGTACACAAAGCCTCATTACAGTTAGGCTATGGTGTCTTTAGGTTTTAGATGTTCTGTGAAATCTCTTCAATATAGTCTAAAGTGTCTCAATACAGTGACTAATATTTAAACTATGTATCAATATACTATGGTTCAATGTCTAAACCTTTCAAGAGGTATTAAATAAGAGCAGCTTTACATTCCCGCTACACTAGGTACAACATGCTCTGCTTAGTTCCTCATGGTACACTTTCTCATCTTCGAGATGGCTTTTTTATGTCTCCCATTCTGCCCAGCACTGAATCATCTGACAGCGTCCTAGTTAGTGGGATGTGGAAGACATGATGCTGCTATCTCAGTCTAAGTTTGCCAACTCTCCCTCCTGGGTCTGCACGTGTTTATGGATGCTAGTTACTGTAATCAAAGTACTAAGTCTGAGAATTGAGGCAACCAAGTGGTACTTTTTCCTAGGTTACTTTCGGCAGTTACCTGCTGTCCACCCAAACCTTTTCATTGTGAAAACAGGATTATTATTCTCTCTAGGTGAAACTTCTAGCCTTTGATATTGTTCTCTCTCCGTGAGCCTTCTCTGAGTCTGTCCCTTGAACTCTTGATAGCTTTTCCCAGAGCAAAGTGTTTATTTGAACTGTCACATAAGAGCGTTGTTGAATAGTCAAAAGGATATATGATCTGAGAGCAAAGTGTTATAAAGATTTGAGTCATCTCATCCACTACATGAAAAAAAAATTTCATTGATTGGAAGCTAAGGCACAAGTGATAAAAAGTTTCTTTTGCATTTGAATACTTGCTATTTTAGTATTTTATTACTGCTTAGGTGCCCAAAAATACTGTTATGTAAGGCCCAGTAATATTTTCTATGATCAGATTTTTACACTCTTAATTTGAAAAAATATTAGAAATTTATAAGCACATTCTTAAATATTTAATTTGACTTCTGTTTTTTTCTGTTAAATTGTAAATAAATACGTGCTTGGCAATTTTTCTAGCATTGATTACTGTAAAATATTTCAATGAGAGATTTGCTGACAGAGCAAAGTTGTCAGAAACCTTTTGCCTGCATATTCCTGTAAGTGTGAGATGCCCCTGCTGCTCAGGATTCTGACACAGCTTTCTTTTTTCCCCTGTTCATAGTCTGCGTGACAGGACATAAATCACAGCAATTTTACTCATCATGACTAAGTTCGTCGGGGAAGTAGAAGTGATATTCCGGTTACTCATTTATAAAACTGCCTAGAAAGGGAGATTTATTGAGAAGAAACTATGAAAGGACAAGAGAGATGTTAATAACTGAAGCTTGGCAAAACAAAGAAGTCCTTGAAATGCTCACACTTGAAATAATGTATTTTAATTTTCTCAGGAGTATTTTGGTCCCAATTAAGCTAGTCTGTGGTGACTGAATTTTAATTACTATGGACGTTTATTCTCTGGAATTTTAGAGCTTGAATAAGACTTCACAGATTCATGAGACTTCCCCTCACACGAAATTACAAAGAAGGATTCAGTTAAACTTGGAATTTCAATTAACAAGTTAGAATATGAAGCTATCTTCCTGTATAATACCTGAACTACTTCTCTTCAACTAGTTTGAAAATACAGACTGAAAAACTGTCAGGTTCATCTATATTCAGCATTATTCAAACAACATTTGAGAAATTAATATTTTAGGTGATTTTTTTTATTTTTAGAAATATGATCAAATAACTGTGAAAATATAGATGAGGACCTTTTTTTCAAGTTAGAGTTTTAGTGTCATATCTATTTTAATTGGAAGTTTCCTCTTAGAAACTAATACTTTTTACACTTCAGTTACTGAATACTTCACCGAGTGCCAGCCAGGTTCTTTCGTTAGCAGTTCCACTCATTTTGAGGTTGGTTTATTAGATTTTATTCAACCTTTAATTCACCTCCTTTTTGAAGCATTTCTTATGAAATGATGGTGCATGACTTCCAGTGTAGACACCAGGTGACCTTGTAGCTCAGGTCACTGAAATTCCTACAAGCCAAATGCTTTTCTACTTTGATGTTTACTATACACTCATGGACTATGGTAATTTGACTAGTAGGCCATAAAAAGATTCTTACCAATCATGTAAGTTTATCTCTTTTCTGCTTAATTCTTCCTGAACATGCTTTATGTACAATGATATTATATTTGGCTCTTTATGATTGCTCCATTTTACTGAAAAACTGAACCCTTTGTCATGATGAAATATAAATATCCTTGCCTCATGGTGAATTCCAACATATTTGATATTTGACTTAATGAATGATTTAATGAAAATTCAGTGTTGCACATTCCTTTTTTTGATTTCATCTTATGTCATTTGATATTTTTAAAGCTATGTCCTCTGTTTGCAGAGAAGATATAATATCATTTAAAAACATAGTAATTGATTAGTCTTTTGATCTTGGAGTCCATATTTCATATAAACTGTTATTCTTCTTCCTATAACAACATTTATTTTCTTTTAATTTGTGCTGTATGATCATTTAAACTTACATCATTAATACTTTTTTGAGGTTATCAAATATTCTCTAGTCTAGCTTGGATCCTTGTATTTTCTTTTTTGTTACACTTTAGAATTTTTATCACTTTTGTTGAAGATTGAAACATACGTTCAAACTCTTTATATAATTACTTACCATCAGCACAATGCATTTACACTTTACAGTTTACATTCATAGGTGTAAGAAACTGAACATCGCAACCTGATTTCATCTGCGGTTAACTTCTGATTCTCCTTTCTCTGCCTCCCAAATGCTGAGATGTTACTGATATGTGCATCACTATGTCCATTTTAAATGGTGCTTCCGATTGAACCAAAGATTTCTGAAAGCTAGCGAAGCATTTTCCTATTAGTATTTTTTAATTAAAATGCAACTTTAGTGCTCATGAATTATTTGTAACCTCTATTTCCTAAATTTAGCTCTCCTAAAAGTTGGAGTGGGTATGCTTCTGACCGTTTTGTCTGTTCTTGGGGCTCTTTCCTCTTATGGGGTTTCCTTATATAAGAGCTCGATAAGAGGGCTTTCATATTGTGTCTTTTTTGGTTGCTGTTTCTTGGAGACAAACAGAGGAGGCATGGATCTGGGTAAGAGGGGAGGTTGCAGGAGCTAGGCAGGGTGGAATAAGGGGAAACTGTGGTCAGGATTATTGCATAAGAAAATAACCTGTTAACTAAAAGTCTTTTCTCTGTCTCATCCTGTTCCATTGGACAGGTTTCCCTCCTACCCACCCAACCTGGTAGCCATTTATGAAAAAAATCATTCAGAGACTTAATATTAATTATTATTGTTTGACTGGTGACTCAGGCTTCTAACTATCTAGCTCTACATATAAATTGACCCATTTCTAATAACCTGTGGCCTATGCCCTGTGGCTTAGCAATAATACTCTGGCATCTTACTCCACAAGTGACTGCTTCTGTCGCCCCAACTCTGCCTTCTTTATCCCTCTCTCTTTTTGGAATTCCCACCAAGGTATTTTTTGCCCTGACATAAACCAAAGCAGCTTCTTTATTAACTGATATTATCAAAACATAGTCAAAGAATACAAAGGTGTATCTCATGTAAATAATTTATTTTCAATAAAAAATACTACATATATTTCTAATGCATAGACAATGCATTGAAGATGATATACTCAACTTTGAAGAGTCATAGTAAATAAAATAATAAATATGTTTTTTAGTGTGCTTAGAAATTGAAAATGTACAGTTTTAGTTTCTGAGTATTTATGAAAATTATATTTTTAAAACATAAACATAAAGAACACTGTATTTTAAAATTATAAACTCACTGATTAGTAAATGAGAAAAAAACAAAAACTAAATGAAAATAAAACAGATTAATGTGGACCAAAACTAGAAGTTGAGAGGCTAGGGCAGAAGGAACAAGAATTCCAGAATAGTTTCATCAACAGATAGCTAGTATTGCAAATATCTCTCGTAATTTAATATATATTATATTATAATGCATAATACATTAAATACATGTAGTACAATACAAATAAATAAGTCCATCAGAACTTAAAGAAATGGTGATAATATAATATAATAAGAAAATTAGCCACAGCACCTGTCCCTGATGTTCTCTTAGCCTTTGTTATGTTGTGAACCTATCTCTGAAGATCACATGGTCTTTATGTTCATTTGTGGTTTCAGAAAATAATTCATGAGGAAGAGATATATGTAGACATGTGTTTATGAACAAAAAATTGTTTCATTTATTTCTTGATTCATAATTATACAATGGAATGTGTCTTCACTTTGGTGATATGTTGAAATTCAATATTCTTCTTAATTTATACCAAAGGCCAGTATCCTTGCTTTTAATCAGTCTAATAGAATATGGAATATTCTCATTACATTAAATTTATTTTTACCATGTGACATATTAATGCACAAACTGTATAGTTCTTATTCCTTTTAATAATTCATGACAGCAAATTTATTTGTATTAGCTATTATAAACATCTACTTATGTTCTGATAGACATATCTTATGCAGAGAAAACTGATAGCTCTTAAAAAGGTTTGTTACTAAAATTCCTCAGTTGATGAGAGAGGGAGAGCCGGAGGATCTGATAGTATTTACATGGTTCTTTTAGAAAAGCTGTAATGCGCCTTTGTAAAATCAGTGTATAAGTTATTATGTAGTTTTATCTTCAGCTACCAAGGGTGCTTAATTAGTATGTACTTGCTGACGTTCAGAATGGCTTCATTTCAGAATGGATTGCCTTGTTGCGGTATCATAAAACTTTAAGGGCACTTTTATTCAGTAATTTGTACATGTCAATGAAAATGGGAGACAGCATTACTATCACCAGCACAGGTGGAGTAGAATGCGAATTAAAGGGCAAGTTTGGCTATTGAACTTTATCTGAAATTCAGAATCCAATTATTTATACTAGTTAAATTACTTAGACTCCATTTTATTTCTTCATAATGAGGTACCTAGCAAGGACATGATTTTAATCAAAAGCTTACAAATATTGGGCAAGAGAGACTGATCAGACAGTAAGATGCAGTTCTGAACAAACATGACCTACATAATCATCCAGGCATGATGAGTGTGCTTCTGCAACCTCAGTATGGGATGGGGTTTGAATAAGATGGACCTGGAGGTCTGCTTGCTCTCTTCCTCTCACTTCCACCTTGGGGCTGCACTACATGTTCATCGGCAGTCCCATGTATACAGATACCACACTCATAAGCATACGCACAGAAATTACAACTATAGTTAAAACTTTGAAAACAGCTTGTTCAGTGAACATTTGAACTCTCAGAGACTGAGGCAGTATCCACAGGGAGGGCCTGGCAGCAGGCATTTCCAAAAGGCCTGGAAGCTGAATCAGTAAAACCTCTCTTAAGGAGCCATTCCTCTTCTTGTTTCTAGCAAACAGAGCCCACCCAAGAAAATTCTGCTTTCATCTGCTATCAAACCATGCTGGATTCTGTTATTTTCTTTGTAGGATTTCTTTTTACGCTCTCTCAGGTTTTACATGGATTTTATTTAGCCACATTGACGCCAGTTTTTAGTGCGGAGGCAGCTTGTTGATCCTGGTTACTCAGCGCCAAAATAATTGCACAAGAAACTCTATTACTTAAATCACTGCTTTTCCCTTTAGTTCTAGCTTCTTATTGGCTAAATCTTACATATTAATTTAACTTATTTCTAGTAATCTGTTTATTGCCACGTGGCTGTGGCTTACTGGGTAAAGTTACCAGTGTCTGTCTCCAGTGGGGGCTACATTGCTTCTCCCTGACTCAGTCTTTCTTTCTTCCAGCATTCAGTTTATTTTTCTTCACCTAACTAAGATTTGCCCTGCTATAGGTCCAAAGCAGTTTCTTTATTTCTTTATGGTAATTACAGAATACAGGGGGAAATCCCACATCAGTGAACGTAAAAAATTCAATCTAATTGTAGCATCATTAGAATGGCTATTCTACTCTGTTTAGAAAATCATTGGAATAAGGATTTTAGGTCTTAATAACTTCAGTGTATGATTTTATTTGTTAGTATTTTACAATAAAGATTTGGTTAAAAACATGCAGAATAACTAGGTATTCATTGTCAGAGAAATTTTTACCAATAAAATAGACAAAAACATTTTTAGAAACTATCTCATGGAAGTAAAATACATTGGTATAGTTTTTGGACTATGTCTCCTAACATGAGTCACATACTCAGTTCTATTAGAGAACATTTATTCCCATTAAAGTATTTGGATATTTAACAACACAATCTTATTTTCAATCCTTTGACTTCTCTCTTCCCCAATAATAATGATTATAATGATATTATAGAGTATTATAATATACTATAATATAATATAGTAATATTCTGTCTATATGTGTAGAATACTGCCTAACAAAGTTGATCACTGTTGAAGAATTATCTCAGAAATCACCCACTAAAGCATGGCATTGATACATTTTATTATTGGCTTAATTAAGTTTATGTTAACATGATTCAAGTAAGAGTCATTTGAAAGTAGGGAACCTTAATTACGAAATGCCTCTTGGTCATGGTGTTTCATCATAGCAATAGTAACCCTAACAAATCAGTTGGCATAACCATCCTTGTCTTTTATGTTCCCAGATATCCCCTTTATACACAGATCATAAGATTTTAACATGCTTAATTGCTATTTTGTCTCTATTGAGCTAAAATGTAATCTTTATCAATCAGTATTTCTCTATTAGGATGCTTAGCAATTATTATAAAGATTTATATTTAAAAATTAATTTTCCCTTCTGTATTACTCTTATTTGTATTCACATGCAAAGAGTCATAACAGTTTTACATTTAAGTACTACAAACTTACATCATCTCTATTTCAATGTATATTTCTCTACAATAGTTAGTTCAAGATAATATCTATCAATATATTAGTATCTTCTATGAAAGACACTAAAGATAGGGTTCGATATGGATTCACTTGGTTACTATAAAACCGGTAAACCAGAAATGTATATTGGTCATTTTAACAGTATTAGTGTTTTAAAGGATGTTTTTATTGCAATAAAAAGCTGAAAAATACTGTAGCAAATATATTAAGCTAAGTTTTTTATAAATGGATGACCTATTTGTGATGCTTTTCTGTTACCCGGTCCTTTCTTTTTTCCTTCCTTCTTCCTGTGACTCCTCTCGTTCAAGCTGCTTATTTTTCTTTATTTTAATCCATGCTTTGTACTAAACATAGAATTTCTGAACGATTTATCAATAAATCCTAAGAATGAGTGTTTCCTTCTGAACATATGCAAAAATTTGAAGCAAAGAACAGAAAACATATTTTATAATCAAATTTTAGGAAGAAGGGAGAAAAAGTCAATGGTGGACAAGCAATATTTCAATAGTGTAGAAATCACTCGGCTACACACTACACAGCTGGAACACAGCTAATTATTGGATTGGGAAATAATTTAAAAAGTGTTTTTGTGTAATCTTAATAGATGTATTATCCGTCAATTAAAACCTGTATATGCACTGGCAGAATATTTCTTCAGTTTATAGCAGTTTTGTTCACTATGCACTATTGGGGCCCAAAATTTTGTGATATGTAAGCTGTTTCTATATCTAATTTTTATTCTTCACATCTTTGTTGTGGCTATAGGAAGCTCCTTTTTACAGAAGAGTAGAATATATTGTTAGAATTTTATTAGCTCAATAAATTCAATAGTGTTATTTGTGAAAACCTCACTAATTGGGTTTGCCTTGACATATAATATCAATATGATAAACCTTTAAAAATTCTGGACACAGATAATCATGTTCTGTATTTAATAAAATTATTTTATTATACTTTGTAAAACAAATTTATTCAGACACTGCATTTAATTTATTATGCCCACAGTTGTTAATGTTTTCAAAACCACATAGTTATTTTAAAACAGCAAAAGAATTACACTAAAACACTGTGTTCACACAACATATTGGAAACAAAAAGGGCAAACAAGGAGTTGGCAAGTCACACGGGTCAAGAAATTGGAAAAGAGATTGAGGACTGCGCAAAGAAGATCAGGGCTTATGAGATATGAATAAAAAAGATAAGCTCATTATTAAAACATATATCATTCAAAAATGAAATAGCTATACCTAATACCTTGTATACTGATTTTAAATGAGAAATGCAGGTGATTCCACTAATCAATGCATGCATTTTATTTTAGGCATTAAGATAAAATTTTAATTATAGTATAGAAATAAATAAACTCCCTCTCTCCCTTTCCTCTCTTATTTCTCCAACAATTCCCTAATTGAACATGTACATTAAGACTCTACCTCACCCCAATAAGGTGTAGGGCTACCATGAAAGAAAGGCCAGAGACGTGTAAGAGATGGAGGATGGAGAAAAACATTGTAAAATACTGTTGTCTGGACATGATATGGCACAAGATCAAAATAATCAGTAATTGCCCAATTGATGGAGGAAGGGACAATGAAGTTCCAAACTCTAGATGAAAAATACTGGCAACTGAAGGTGTCTGAGGCAAGAGGAGTCATTTTCTTGGTGTTGTCAGAATGCTAGGTTTCCCATGCCACGATGAATGACCTACACCCATTAATACACAGGCAGTACTGACCAGACTCAGTGAATGTGATATATTTAAGGAGGAAGCAGTATGAAGAAAATGGAATTTGGATATGATTAAAATACATTGTATATGTGTATAGAATTCGTGTGTGTGTGTGTGTGTGTGTGTGTGTGTGTGAGAGAGAGAGAGAGAGAGAGAGAGAGAGAGAGAGAGAGAGTGCTAGAATTAAGCAAGAAATTTAGGAGATGATATTGGGCTTTAAAGGGTATCGTTTGGAATTCTAGAACCATTTGTGGTGATATTTCAATTTTATTTTGTGAAAAGGCTTCCCTGAAAATCAGAGAGTAAAACAACCACTCCAGTAAGTCTTGTATGACAAGGCCGTGGTGGAACACACCTTTAATCCCAGTGGCTGCACAAGTTAGCCATAGAAGCTGGATGGTAGTGGTGCACCCCTTTAATCCCAGCACTAGAGAGGTATATAAAATGGGAAGAGACAAATATCAGACTCCTTTTTATTCTGAAGATTCTTTGATGCAGGATTGCCATTTCAGTCTGAGGTAGAGGTAAGAACCAGTGGTTGGCTGCTTTGCTTTTCTGATGTTCAGGTTGAACCCCAATATCTCACACTGGGTTTTTCTTGTTCATGCTACACCATTTCTTTGAATTGAAAAACAAATACTTTCCAAAATAAAAAATTTAAGGCAATACATTGTTTTAACACATATATTTCCTTTACAATATTGATAATTTTATTCGCAAAAGCAGATTTGGTGATGGCTAAAGTCATGTTAGTGCTATAACGAAAGCTTTTTAATTAATATCTCCTGAAATTCATGGTATGGGTATATGGATACATTCTTTAGATCTGTAAGTGAGAGTTTTTTCTAATAGTACAACACAACCAAGCGATGTGGCAGTCACACACAACAGAAATGTGCACAATACACCTAATCTTCATCCGGACTCTGCTTGTATAAATGAGGGAAATATTGCAATGAGTTACATAATGAGTCAGTCACAAAACTTTTCCTGTGAGCAAATGGCCATCCATCTCAGCAAAATGTGCCAAGTGAGACCATTCCAGCAATAACCATTAAGACTCAGAGCAGAGAAGCAAAAGCACACCACAAAGAGAGAGAGATTGGCTCATTAAAACTAAATTCACCTTCCCCCACAGGATACTCTTACAATTCTCTGTAATATGCAGAATTCTGGCTGACATTTTCAGTAGACATTTATAACTCACTTCCTGGATGAAATGCAGAAAGGGATGGGTGCTACATGCACAACGGAATTTCTAGACTATTTTTTCCTGTTTGGCAGGAAAAAAAAAACCAACTCCAATAAATAACCTTAACAGAAATTGCTATTACATTTAAACATGTATTGCCTTGGATTTTGGAAAAAATATTATTTTGTAAATTGCTCTGAATCTGTATTTTAATCAGACATATTTTTTGATGAAAAGAAATTTCATGATTTGTACGTGGGTTCACAGTACTACTGACTGTTCATGACTTTAATATTGAAACCACTTGTAATAATAGGGTAATGGGTAGTGTATATATCAGAAACTATGCAATGTGTAACAGAATTCTACATTCAGTTTACTATGTTATTTCTTGATGATATAGTGGTAGTCCATTTCTAACATGTTAAATATTTGGTAGTGAAAAAGCATAATTTGTATATTTAATTATTTTGTATTAGTTGAACAAAATAGTTGCTTATATTTGGCTTTCCCAAAAAGGCATAAAATATAGTTTGGTTCTATTTATCATGTTATTTTACCCTGTTTTTTTCCTATTATTTTCCTTATTTTGATTTCCTTCTCTTTTCCTAATATTCTCAGGGTGTTATTCCTTTTTAAACTACACATATGAGAGAAACCTAAAATATTTGTCTTTCAGTGTCTATCTCATTTTATATAAAATAATAACATTTAGACTCATCCATTCTCTTGAAATTAATCAGTTCCATTCTTCTTTGAAGCTGAAAGCACATATGGTAAATATAGAATATTTTGTTAATATACTTTTATTTTGAAAATATCCAAGCCTGATTATTTCATTTGATGTCTCTGAATACTTCCAAATTGTGAATTTAACAATTTACCTAATAGACTTGTTTCTTAAAATATTACAATTGATCTTGTTTTGCATGATACTGCTTATTCTAGACTACTGAAGTTGTTGTAAAAAGGTTGTATCTACTGCTTGTGCAGGTATAAAAATCTAAGAGTAATTTTGACTTAATTTACTTTACACTTTACCATTCTCACTTTACAGATGGTGGCTACCAGTAATTTTTGTTAACACAGAAAATGTCTTTTACTCTTTTCCATATCTATTAGTTATTAATTGATTAAAAACATTAATATACATCATGAGAGAAGGTGAACTAAAGATTTCAACCCTTGCTTAATTCACCTTCCAAAGGCTTTTATTCAGTATCATAGTACACTTTTTTCTCTCCTTTTTCCATAATGTTCTTTAGAATCACAAATTTTCTTTGTGATTCTATTCTATTCTAATTGAATACTATAGTTAAATTATTAATTTGTTTGAGTTTCTTAGAAAAAATTCAATACTACTTTATTGAATAACACAATTTTATGTACACTTTCTTAACACTTTATTATCATTGTCTGCAAAGATTTCTTGCCAGATAGCTTTTTCAAGGGTTCATTTAGTTTTTACTTCCTATGTACTGGTGTTTGACCTGCAAGTATGCCTCTGTGAACATGTTGGAACTGAAGTTACAGACAGTTGTTTAACTGCCATGTGGTGCTGGGAATTGAACCCAGGTCTTTTGGATGACCTGCCAGTGTTCCATCTCTCCAACCCACAGCACAATACCTTTTTCATACACACACAGACACCTCCTTTTTGTGTGCACATCGCAATTCATTCTGATATTATATTTTGCAGTATGTCAACCTCTTTTTGAAAACCATTTTACCAAATTCTTCTTAGAGCTGACTTATGTCATACCTTAAACTTTAATTCAAATACCATCTGCATTATCTTTTTAGGGATAGTTTCACAAGTTGAACCAAATTTGGTGTCTTTACATCAGTTTATTCTCCTACAGACCTGAGGACTAAAATTCAGAAATCACAACACCAGAAGAGCTGAGATTTCTTTGGGCGTTTAAGAGAGAGTCCAGCCCACCTAGTTTCTGTTGGGATTGGTCATCCCATCTCCTGAGATGACTCTGCCCATGTTTATTGACTTTGATAGAGTGTTAATCATATCAAGTTAGGTTTGAGCCTAATGATCTCATACTAAATATTTTTACAAATATAAGAAATAATTTTTAAAAGCTACATTCAAAATTATAGGAGTTGGTGTGTCAGTGAAGTCTTTCTTTGGAAATAAGCTCTAACGCTAATATTGCCTTCTGTTAAATATATGCTCAAATAGTAACTTTATTGAGAAGTTTAATTAATTGTTTGTTGTGTATAGTCTCCAAATAAAGAATTAATTACAGAAGGATGACTGCTCCTCTTGGTCCTTAAGTGTAGTATCTTCTGAAAACACAACATATACAAACATCTTATAAATTTGGCATTCTATGAATGACTATTACAAAATTATTATAAGTATCTGCTATTTTGAAATGTAGTTATTTCAATAATATATCATGTGAAAAATATGTGTAATATTTCCCTTTTACCTTAGCTTTGTAAGCCAGGGTTTCTATTTAATGATTAGTCAAGGTTATGGGAGTTTCTGTCCTTCTTTTAAAAAAATCCAATAGAACTTAAGTGCAATTCAAGAATGAGTCTCCATTACATTAATGTAGCACAAAATCCAGTTTTTGGCAAAGTTCCCAGGCAATTGGGGTTACAAAGTCATCTTGTCCTCAACATTTATGTATAATGGCAAAACCTGAATCATCATGATATATGACAACATTGCTGAGAAGGTCAACCCTTTCTCAAAGATGCTTGATTACTTCCACACTTAGATGGCGTCTATGTGCTGCATAATCATGATATTAATTTTAGGGAAGGTAAATCATGGGGGGACAACTGAAAGAACTCGAAAAATGTCAAGTGAAAATTGGATAAAATAATTAAGGAGCTGCTACTTCATTAATAATTTAATAATTTCTTTATTGTCTCAGTGAACTAAGGCACAGATGTAATTTATAAAACTATATCACTTTGACAATTCACATTTCACAGATGAAGTTAAATTCGAATATATTAGAACTTCACTTTACATGACATTTAAGAATTTCAAAGCATTAGTACACTAAATATTCAAAAGTAAACAAATTATTCATAATGATTTCAAATTATGTCAGTTTTATATATGGCTGGTACACAAGAAATAAATTGTTGTCTTTAATGTTGTTGGTTTTACTTAATGCAATTAAAAATAGAAATATTTAAATCAGTTTTATGGTGGAAAATAGGTAAAAGAAAACATCAATCCAAGATGAAGGAAATTTACTAGAAAGATTAAAACATAATCTGTTGTCTTCCCTAAGTGGGGAGTATAATATTTCCCTTATAGTCATATAACCTCTGAAGAAACCTTCAGAATATATAATTGATGAAGAAATAAACAGATAATAAACAAATAATTCAAAAAGAATATGAAGAATATTTACCACTGGAAATTCAGTGAAATGATTTTGCCTTTAATTGAAATAAAGCTTAGTTGTATTAAGTCCTCAAAGCTTGACAGTATCAACATTTTGGTTGCATAATTGTTCTTTGTGACACATTTGCTTCAAGGTTCAGTAGCATTCTGTTCTACTCATTAACTTCAGAATGATAAACCTACCCTCTTTCTGTTTGACAAGCCAAAATATGTTCAAAATTGTTGAAACATCTGTTGGAGTGGGTAGAAATAGGTGATGTTTCCATGGTGGAGAACTACCAAAACACAAATACTACCAAGCAATATCACTGCTATTTTACAGCAATAACTAACAGGCTTATATCTGTCAGGCCCTTATTTGAAATATAATACGTTAGCCAATTGGATAAAAAAGAACAAATTTATCATTAATTTCAAGAAAATTATGTAGAATGGTGAATGAAGCAGAGCCCTTTATGGAACTATCCTCAGGTATAACAACATAACAGAAAATATGTACTTAACAGTAATAATTTTGGAAATTTTTAATTTTTTGATGCTTATATGGGAAAACAAAATGTCAAAAGTATTAGCCTCATTATGAGTAATGGTATTTTAGAGTAAACTGCTTTGTCATCTTTAGAACATAAGAATAAAGACTGAAAAACAAAATGTGACCTTCAAAATTAAACCAATGAAATAATGAAGAGGGAATGCAAATCCTTCATTACCACACATAAAGATAAACCTGTTTTACAAAGGACAAAAAAAGACAGGAAGAATAAAGTATTTCATTCTAATTAAGGTCTTAGTGAGTTAATTAAGCATTTAATTAGATACAGTCAAAGAATCAGAACAGAAAATTTTCTTTAGTAGAAAATATTAAGGATATCTGAGGAAAAAAATAATCATGTAATGTACCTTATCAATTGATTTATAACAGACAAAAAGCTTAAAGGAAGAATGATGCTAAATTTGAAGCTTTGGTCACTGAAAAATTGATATATATATGTATATATATATATACACACACATCTACATATATATGTATTCAACAATATATGGGCATACATTTAATTTCTATATAAATAAAAATTCTATAGAAAGAGACCTTAGCTGATATGTGTGCATGTGTGTATGTGTGTGTGTGCGTGTGCATATGTGTGTGTGTACATGTGTCTGTATACTTGGAGATAGAATCCTTTCCAGAAAGCCTTTATTCTTTCCTACATCTTAGCATCTTCTATATCCTTTCTTCTACCATTGTCTTTAAAATATTTTGATCAAGTATACAATTATATCTTGAACCCTGTTCAGTATGAACTGTATATAAATAATTCCTGCTCCCCAGGACACATAGCAAACAGGACATTCAGGAGATGACTTCATCAGTATGTTCTTCCCTCTATCTAAGGTAGCTATTGTATAATTTTTCTAAGGGATATTACTTTTGTAGTTGCTATATTATGTATTATATGCTTCCATAGATATGATCTCTGAGCATTTGTTTGGTCTTTCAGAACTGACCTTTGTTAAAGAACAAACAGGTTTGTTAATGATGTGAATATATTTATTGTTTCCCCTAGGTTTTCAATGTGACATCAGGCTCTACCTTGTTCATAGTAATAATTATTTTCTTAACAGTTTTGGACAGCATCATTTACTTAATCTCTTCTGCCTCCTCGAGCATTAGCTTTTATTAACCATGACTAAGTGTCAGTGTCAGCTGCTGAAAATTATATTAATTGTGACTCTGTGTTTGTATGAGTGTGAGAGTGTGGAGTGCATTTGTAGATAAAAAGAGGGATGTAGGGCATGATCAAGCAGAAGAGTATTTGTCTTTGTATCTAGTTAGTGATCCATATGGATCAGATACTGATTTATACCTGGACCCTATGTAGTTCCCTGTACCAATTTATACACCAAAGAAATAACATGGACTTCTTATTAATTTGGGTAAGATGTAAATGTAACGAAAACAATAATCTTAGAGATTTGGAGGGTTTATGGAGTTATTTTCCAAATATTTATAAGAATTAATAATCACTCAATCGACATAATTGATCATCCAAGTAGATAATGGATCTGTAGTATTTTTTTTTTAGTCTTTACTCTTTGGGAGACCTCTACCCAGCTCCCAAATAAATTCACAGAGACTTATTCTTACTTATAAATGCCCAGCCTTAGCTTGGTTTGTTTCTACACAGCTTTTCTTAACTTTAATTACCCATCTACGGCTTGCCTCTTGGCTTTTATCTTTTTCTCTTCCATGTATTTTTCTTTACCTCCTAAACTGCGGTTGGTTTTTCGGCCGGGGTGGCTGCTCTCTGTTGTCCCTTATCCTCTGACTTTGTTCCTCTCCCTCTTACTTTTCTCTCTATATATATATTTCTCCTCCTGTTTATTCTCTCTGTGTGCCAGCACACCTATCTATTCTCCTCTCTAGCTATTGACCATTCAGTTCTTTATTAGACCAATCAGGTGTTTTATACAGGAAAAGTAACAGCTTTACAGAGTTAAACAAATGCACCAACACATCTTTGCATCGTTCAATAAATATTTCACATCATAAAGGAATGTAACACATCTTAAGCTAATATTCTACAACAATGATCAATAAATAAGTGATGGCAAGTGTTGTTGCACTTATAACTTCACTGCTCAAGTTGCAGAAACAGGAAGACTATCACCTACAAGTAAAGAACCTAGCATGTCCAACTAGTACATTCATGTTAGTATTAAAAATCCTAGTATAATTAATATAACATATTTTTATTTAGTGAGATGACCTTACTTCCACTGATTTGGAAACTAGGCTTGGCATATACACTAAATCATGAGACAAAGAGAACAGTTAACAAAAATGCAAGATTTAGCATGATAAACTTTATTTGAAATTATAAAAATGAAATCTAAACCAAAACCTGAGAATATAAATTGTTTATTAATAGTATCAAATATCATATACAGATCTTTTAAAGTACAAATTAGTTGAAAACTCACATTATCTAGTAAATAATGATCAGAAAAAAATTAAACATAAGGCAATGGAATATTCAGCCAAATGTGGAGGAATCTCTCTTCCTAAATTTAAGAAAGGCTTTCCAATTTTTTAAAATTACATCATCAAAGAATGAGAATTATGACACAGTCAGATAGTTATATTTTAAAAAATATAAGAATAATTATAATTTTTTGAAGTGAGATCCTAATTATTCTTAATAATAAAAACCTGGAGTCAGATATCATGGTAAAAGCTGAAAGACCAAAGAAGTAAACGACCAGTCACAGTCACCTCTTATGTCTCCAACTGCTCAGACTGAAAAGTCAAGATACTATCTATGCCCCTTCATTTTGTTTGTACAGAGCTGCAGACCTCTATGGTTTGCTCCACACTGTGATCTCCAGGCAAGCTTTATTTATTAGAACACAAACAATCATTTTGCCCATTTTTGTCTAAAATAAAAAGAGAAGGCTATAACTAACATAGAGAAAAATATATACAATAATTAAAATACCTATATACAAAAATATGCACACAATAATTATCTTAGCAATGTCTAGTCCATTAACATTTGACAAATTCAGAGAAAATACACCATTATCTATCCTATTTTGGTGAGTCCAAAGTATTATACCAATTTCAGTTTCTATCCTAATTTGTGTTACCAACCAAAAACTATCTTTTGATGTTGTCTCAACCCTAAACACTTTGCACCTCCTGATGTTGGGTTTCTTTCCTGAATTTTGGAACAAGGAAAAACTATATCTAGTCTTCAACTCTATCAGAGAGACCCGAGATGTAAATGATATTATCTAATTAAACAAGAACTGCATGCAACTGACTTCCAAAAAAATGCATACCAATGTGAGGATCTCGAATTTTCATAGGGCCTAAGAAAGTTTTTAAAAAGGGTTTTAGAACACATAAACATAGCCAAAAATAGCTTCGTAGTTTTGTCTTTCATGTGGGCCACAGGGACAGAGATGCTGCGGCATGTGCACTTGAGCACAGCATAGTGGATTCCCATCTAAGTACACAGAGGCGTCTCCTAGCCACACAGCATGCTGTGTGCTGGATTTAGCTTTTTATCATACAGACAAAAAAGGATAAATGCTACACAGTAAAAGAGGTCCAGGTGGCAAAACCTCTAAATAGGTTTCAGATGTGTTTTATACTGTGTGTAGGCTTAAGAAAGGAAGAAAATGGATAAAGGCAGGAAAGAAATAAATACAATTTTATTTTTTTTTTAAAAAAATCATTTTGGGTGACTGTCCAGATGTCTCTGTCTTTTCTAGAGTTTTGGAAGTTGTTTGCAATACACTTCCTGTTTACTAGGAAATACTGTGC
Organism: Microtus pennsylvanicus; assembly: GCF_037038515.1. Taxonomy (NCBI): domain Eukaryota; kingdom Metazoa; phylum Chordata; class Mammalia; order Rodentia; family Cricetidae; genus Microtus; species Microtus pennsylvanicus. The sequence goes on from NC_134593.1 coordinate 59,408,856, forward strand.
TTTTCTGGTATTTTTGAGAGAGCTAAAGACCTAATAATTATAATTATAGTTTTTCTTAGTTATGATAAAAAATGAAGTATATTTGAAACTTTAGACTCACAGAGGTAGGATAGATAATAGAAAAATTTCTTTAATTTTTCAAATGTAAATAGACTAAATATTGTAACTGAAATTCTTGCTTGATAAGTTTTATTAAATGTAATTTTACTATAATAAAGTTAACAGCTACACTTTTGATTAGATATGGGGGAAAATGTTTTGGAATCCTATACACTGTGAATATGTGTGATGCTCACTGGTTGATAAATAAAGCCTCTTTTGCCTATGGCAAGGCAGGACAGAGTCAAGTGGGTATTCCAAGCAGAGAAAAAGGTAAAAAATGGCTGAATCCAGGAAATGCCAGGCAGCTGCTGAGAAAGGAAGACCTATAGAAAATAAGTAATGCCATGGCCATGTGGCAATGAATAGCTTAATAGAAATGGGTTAATTTAAACGTAAGAGCAAACTAGTAATAAGCCTAAGCCACTGGCAAAATAAGTTATAATTAATATTAAGCCTTTGAGTGGTTATTTCAGAACTGTCAGGCAGTAAAACCCTATGGTTACAAGTTTTGATTTAGATTATTTTTTTTCTTTTTGAAACAAATTTATTTATATATATTTTTATGTACTCTGCATGTACACCAGCAGGCCAGAGGTGGACAATAGATCCTAATGCAGATAGATGGTTGGAGCCACCATGTGGTTGCTGGGAATTGAGCTCAGGATCTCTGGAAGGGCCGCCAATGCTCTTAAATTCTGAGCCATCTCTCCAGCCCCAAAGATTATTTTTTTTCACAATTTTACACACATCTTTTCACTGTATTACACTCTCTAATCTCTTCTCCCTGCAGTCACCACAATGTGAGAATGCCATGATTCTATTTTTAAATAAAAATATTATTTGGGACTACTTTATAAACCTAGGCCGATGTCCTTTATAGATCACTGCATTTTTTAGCAGATAACTACAAGGGCACTCTTCAGAAAATGAAGGATGTGTATATTTATTTAGAACAAATAAGAGAGACACATCCTGCTTTCTAATACCTGAAATGGCAATGATTAGCATGGCACAGTGAAGTGAGCGCTTTTTAAACAATTTGGTCTTAGAACTCCGTTGTTATCAGTGGTCATGCTGGGAAAGTTAATGTGATTCTTTAGCATCTCTTTACTTGCCTCTGAAAACATTGCATGGCAGATCTCTGGATATGCCATAGTAAACCTTCCTAATTATCCCACTGAACTCAAAATACAATCAAACATGATTGAAAATATGCCTGGAAAATTTACCAGATGTGTAGAAATTGCTAAGACCCAAATCTACTCATGTCTGAGACAGTAATGTTTATTTTTCCTTCCTGCTATTTTAAGGTAGTAAACATCTCCATAGTGATTATGTTTGCCTGGCTCATAGTAACCACTCAATACACCTTAGCGATTTTTTGAAGTAAAGTGCTTCTTTGTTGCTGCACTGCCTCTGCCACATGGAAGCACATTTAAGGAATGCAATAATTATTCTTTGTAATGCAACCTGATTTACTAATATTATTAGTACATTTGAAGTGACAGGTAGAATGAAAAATCTCTACTCATTAAATGTATGTAAATATTGGTTGCACTATTCATATTTGGTTTTATGCAAACATATGTTTGCTTATTAACTTAGATTTTGCATGATAAACTGGATATGTAATTTTCTGCTTCCGATACAGGTGAAGGCTCCAGGAGAATGCTTTGAAAGGAAAATCAAGTGCATTGTAAGAATGTCAAATTGAACATATTTGCGAGTGTGAAGGTTTGAGGGCACAGAAAAGAATCAAAGAGGAATGAATCACCAGAACAAACTCTTTCATTAATTACACTTACATTTGATTTCTTTGGATATTTTAAATTGTTTTGAACAGAGAGCTTCTCTGATTTGTGTTTTCATGGATATTAAAAAGAGTGCCGATAACCTCTGTGCTAAATGAACTCATTTTGATCTGGACTCTGCAGAGAAATCAAAGGCTGGTGATGTGAGCAGTTTACTAAGGAATGCAGCCCAAGTTCATAGCCAGATGTGAATTTGCAAAAATCTGCACCTGCCGCTCTCTTATTGAACATGGCATAGAATTGCACAATTTTCATTTGAGTCTCTAAAGTAGTGTAGCAGTGCTGACATCTGGGTTACAGAAGTGTCCAAACCAATTGTAAAATACAGCTTCCTGAAGGAGAAGGTGACTATAAGGATATTTATCTTACTGCTTACATGTGAAACATAAATGACATGAAAACATGAATTGGCTGTATTTTGTTCTTCATTATTGTCTAAAAGATAACCCAGAAGTCCAAGGAAAATTGTTGTTATTGCTATTTTTTTCTGATAATTAAATTAGTCTTCCTGCAACAAAGAAACAAATATGATACCAAGCCTATATAAAAAAAATGCTTCAGGAGGTAAAACTAGAACAACTTAAAGTTCTTAATAAGTTTCATTGTTGTTTCTAAATTATCAAAAAAAAAGAAAGTATCAGGATGCATCAAGTATAATTTTTGTTATAAAGATGAAGGCTAAAGAGTTGAAATATGCACAGAAAATGGATTGCTCATTTACGTTATGCTGTCTAAAAGGAACTTGAAGACAAAAGTAACTGGCTAGAAACAGACTACACCTGGGAGCCTCTTCTCTTAAAACAGAAATGTGGATAAGAGCTTATTGTAGCAATTAAAATTCGTATCTTTGAGAAGGGGACTGCTATCTGATTTACTTGTGGTCAGAACCCTTTTGGTTATATCATCCCCCCAAAAGGATGTTAGCACCTTAAATCCATCATGCATTTCTCTAGGCAATCTTGGTTAATGTTGATAGGTTTCTGACTCATTTAAGTCTTTGTTGTTGTGGGTAATACAATATGTTTTGATACAATTAAGTTGAATTTCTCTACTATTAAAATTTCCTCTGGTCTCTTTTGGAAGAATTCCCTAAAAGTTTCCCATATTAATGAACTTTTCACCTACTGTCATGTTTAAGCATACTGAAAGACAGACTATAATTGGAGTATAAATTATTGTCTCTTAAAATATGATAGGCATTTGAAGCATGAATGGTTGAACACATTTCTGAGTGGAGATAACAGATGTTGATTTGAACTCTCTAAACTAAATTTATCATGATGTCAATAAGGCAATTACAGTGGGATCCACAGTGCATTTCAGAAACCAAAATGCCTTTTATTTTACCTACATTGTGCATTAGATATTTTCTTCAAATGCATAAGCCAAAATTTTATAGCTAATTTATGAGTATACTTGGGGTAGCTTGAGGTTTCAGTTAGTAAAATAAATTATAATTTGTGTGTGGTTCAATTTCCAAAATTTAAAAAAATATAATTTTTAATATAAATGCATATTCTACTTGAAATTATTATTACACTTTTCTAAAGTTGGTATCTTCTAGAATGACTAGAATAATCATTGTTCTGTACCCTAATTATATAATATATATATATATTTGAGATCTTATTTTTATTTTAATATTTATTCACCTAGAAATTATACTAAACTGCAACTTTTAAAAGCTATTTATTTATTTATTTTTAATATCCCATTTGTAATTTCCCCTCCCTCCTCCTCTCCAAGTATTTCCCCCTTCACCCCTCTGTCCCTCTCCACCTATTTCTGTTCAGGAAAGGGCAGGAAGGTATCTCATGGATATCAATAAAATATGGCATATAAAATTGCAGTAAGACTAAATATGTTCCCATGCATTAAGGCTGGGTAGGGTGACCTAACATGGGGAGTAGGCTCCAAAAAGCCAGCAAAAAAATCAGAGACAGCCCCTCTTTCCACTCTTAGGAGTTCCATAAGAATATCAAGCCACACAACTGTAACACATATGCAGAATGCCTTTTTCAGTCTCATGCAGGCTACCTGATTGCTTGTTCAGTCTCTATGAACCTCTATGAGCCCAGGTTAGCAAATTCTGTGGGGTTTCTAATGGTGTCTCTGGTTCCTATAATCATTCCTTCTTCTCTTCAGCAGGATTTTATTCTTTGGCTAATGTTTGGCTTGCGTCTGAATATATTTCCATGAGTGACTAGATGAAGCCTCTTGAAACTATTAGGTTAGACACCAATCTATGAGTATAGCATAATATCTTTAGGTACAATTATACTGACGTGTTTGTTTTTCCAGTCATGTTTGGTTCTATCCTAGGTCTCTGGGTCATCAAGTCTATGGGTCCTAATGCTCCTGGCAGTGTCAGAGGTGGGCTTCCTTCCCAGACTTGAGTCTGAATCTAGACAAGTCATAGCATTTCCCCTTTAAATATAGAGATGTAGTAATATGGGCGGCGGGGCTGCGTCCCCAACACCCCAGCTGCCTGCTCGGCTAGCTTTTGCCCCGAAATAACAACACACAAACTGTATTCATTTAAACACTGCTTGTCCCTTTAGCTTTAGCCCTTACTGGCTAATTCTGATATACCAATCAACCTATCTCTAATAATCTGTGAGCACCAGTCTTACCGGGAAGATTCTAGGTCGGAGCTTCATCGTGTGTGTCTGCCTGGGAGCAGGGCATGGCGTCTCTCTGAGGCGTCTGCTCCGGAGAGGAGAGCTGTAGAGTCTGAGCTCACTTCCTCTTCCTCCCAGCTTTCTGTCCTGTTTACTCCTCCCACCTATCTTCTAACCAATGAGGACCAAGCAGTTTCTTTTTATTTAACCAATGACCTTCCTCCATCATAGAGAAACATTTATAACAAATATTTGGTAGTATAGGTATAGTTCTCTAGACTCCTTCCTGCTGATTGCTGGCACTGTTAATCAGGTCTTTCATGGTGTATCCTGTGTCCTAGGTTCATCTCAGTCAACAGTTGGGTGTAGTAACTTTTGGGGGGGTGTTCACATGACCTTTCATGGGGTCTTGGTTCATTAAACCATGTTAGTCTGGGAACAATCCATAGGTTCTCATCCTCTGTGGAAACAAAAAAAGAACCTCTTTTCTGAAAGCAAGATATCACTAGACCCAAATTCTGAAGTCAAGATACCTTTATAATATACATGTTAGTTTAGCTTCCACAGTTGCTCCACCTGCTCTCTGTATCTCTATTCAGATTTCCCATTTTGATTTACTCTGTTAAGCCATTGACCAAAATAGCTTCTTTATTAACCAATGATAATAAAAGACATTTACAGCATATAGAGAGAAATCCTTCATCACATATCTGCTATTGCTAGGAGTCTTAGTTAGGGTCATCTTGATAGAATCCCGGGTTATTCTGTTGTGCCAGGTTTTCACATGACACAACATCCTGGCCCAAAGCCTTGTTTTCCAGTCATATCTCTCAGTAGCCCCACCCCCATACCCTCAACCTGATCAGGTATGTTCCCATCCCCACTTGCTCACAGTCCACTCATAAAATCTACATTTTAAAAGTGAACAAATGTATCAATTTCTTAACACTGTGACATTTTTGCTTAAATAGAAAAACTAATCATCAGAGCATGTACACAACTTACCAAAATCTAAGTAATTAAAAAGCAGAAGCAAAAATATGAATATAAGATGTTTTCTTTATAGTTGACATCTTCCCTCATTTCATGTTATATTTTTACACATTGGAAGATTCAACAGTTTTCTAAAATATCAAATATCTAACAAGAAATTTTTATCCCTTCAGAATCTTGTTATATCATTTGATAGCATGGCATAAAACCAAATCACATATTTGAATAAGATCATCATTTATTACTATAAACCTTGGGAATGGAGAAGAGAACCCTGAATATTATATGTATGAGGTTGCATATTATTTCTCAATATTAAACATGTAGGTTCCAAATAATGAATAGTATTCAGTAAAACAATAATGTTGAAATTATAACAGATCAGTTTTTCACAACTAAGTAAGCATATTGACTGCTTTTTTCTGTTGGTAGCATTTATATCATCTTCTGGTACTATGAAAACTGGTATATGGGAAAAATCCTTCCACCCCAGTTTGTTTCTTCAGATCCCATGATGAAATAACTGATGTATTCAGTAACTGAGTCTTATCCTCGACTTGTAGAAAGTAACCAAGCATAGTGCCAACAACCTGTAAAGTTTGTGAGGCTTCCCTAGTGACCAAAACTTTGGGAAGAGGCTTCCCATGTGTGTAACTGGATATTTTATCTGAAAATATGTTTTGAAGTGGCACAGTCCCTCTGTTACAGAGAAAATCTACTTAGACTTCTTTTACATATGTGTTTGTAAATATTTTAAAAATCTTATAAAGTAATGGTTTCCATCTGGTATTTTCAAAGGTGTTTGCTGTTAGATATTCTGTCCCTAGGCTCTTCCTTCTACCTTGCCAGATGCATCTTCATTTAATCTCTTATATACTCTGTCTCTCTTACACACACACACACACACACACACACACACACACACCACTGTTGGTGACACTGGAAACTGGGACAATGTCTTGGATGCCTTTGTAATTATATGCTAAATTTCAAACCTGATGCGGTGACTCACTCCTATATCCCAGCACAGAAACAGCAGATATGCAAGGATTAAACATTTTGGTCATCTTGACACACAGTCATTCCAATCCCATCATTGTCTACAGGATACCTTATTTCAAAAATCAAACAACAGTGGACATAGATGTTTATCACCCTGCGCTTCTACTTATAATAATTACTCCACATTACAAGTGTATGCTCAGAATCAATTTATGCAGAAAGGATTGAGTTGCACCAAGAGGTATATGACTATTTACAGAAGTATAATATTAGGATGAATTAAATTAGAGTGTGCATAGATAAGACACAAAATTCTTCAGAGTAGCTTGTGTGGAGTTTAATACTATAGCAGATTGTTCACCTTTTTTCTTCAATTGCAGTCTAATATTTCCTGGTAATGTAGAATTAGCTTTTGCTACCTTTTAGACTCTAAAATGGAGTTATATAAATAAAAACAAATGATTTTATTGATCAAATACTATATGATCAATATAATTATACCTCTCAACTGTGTGCATCTTGTTTATTATATTTTAGCTAACCTTTCAAAGTTAGTACCATGATTAGTTTTTATCTAAGATGGGTTTCTTGGTTGCAATTAAAATACTCCCTTCTAGGTTTTCAATTACTTGTCTCACTATCAACTCAGAATTCAAAGGGTTGTGGATTGTTAGAATTCACCATGGTACTGCTACTGTGGCATTGTACTCGATGCATCCTGTTTTTCACCTCTCTGAATTCACCTACTGCTGTGATTGCAACAGGGAGCAGAGGGACATGAATTATGGAGAAGCAAAAAAAAAAAAAAAATTCAGTCCTCATCTGAATTCCCTTCATGTCTTCTGGGCCTCTGCTGATACAGAAGGGGGAAGGCTAGAAAGTAGAGCAAATCTGAGAACATGACTAAATTAAAAACTGAAATAAAAAATAAGTGATGGTGCTAGAAGTTAATAACAAAACAACAATTCATGTCCCACTGTTTAAGAATGAGAAACACTTAAAATAATAAAGGAATATATGCACTGGTGAACGATCATATGACCTGTTTACTTGCCTAATTAAAAACAAGAAACCAGAAAGAATGTAAGCAAAGAAACTACAGAATTGTTTCTAACATGTTCTGAATTTTAACACCATTCACAAAGGTTTCTAGATTCCAAGGAAATACAGGTCTTTCCCATGCCAACTGTCTCATGAAGTAAGAAGAGTCAGACGTGTTAAAATAAATTTTCTATCTTCTGCCGCTTCCTCTTATTGCTGTTCTCCTCTCTTTTTTTATCACTACTAGTATCTTTATTTTACTTATAATTACTGTTTGCTTTATCTGGTCCACTTTAATCAAAGTTAATTGTGAAATATTTTAAAAGTCAGTCCTTACTGATGCAAGCTGCAATATAGTATATTCAGCATTTCATTTTATTGCAATTAGATGTACTAACTGATTTAAATAATGGTCTTATCTCTTCTAACAATGATAAAAGTTATTTATTTTTCTCATAAAATTTAACAGTAAACTTTTTGTCACTTGGAAGTTTTTAATAACTAGAAATGTAAAATGCCAACATTAGTGGACATTAGTTGAGTTATGTGTTTATTATATATATATATATATATATATATATATATATATATATATGTAAAAATACAAATAAGTTTGAAAAGAATGAGATTACATAATTGCACAGATATTGTCTGTAATTTTCAAAGCTAATTTATACTAGTGAAAAGAGGGTTCTTCCTTTAAAGAGAGCATTAAATGATTTATTAGACATGCTATTCCAGAGCTTTTATGCTGACATTGTCTACAATTATTGGCAGAAAAACTGAAAAAATTGCTGAGAAATGAAATCGGAATAAAATAAAATGCATCAAACTTTATTATAATGGAGAGTCATCTTTGTCTGCTTCTGGTTATGAGTTTCCTTTACTTTTAATTAGGGAATTACATAGTAATATCACAATCAAATTTTGGCAAAGACTTATTTATTTGGTGTAATCTTGTTCTCATACTTTACTACCACCTGCTTAGTCTTATTTTGGCATATAATAAACTTTTGCAGAATCTAATAAATGCCTGCTACTGTCTTAAATTTTCATCATCAAAATTCTTTATCCATTTTTTTTTACTACAGTACTCTCAACTGCTTTCTACTGTTTGATGTGTGTGTATGTGTGTGTGTGTGTGTGTGTATATATATATATATATATATATATATATATATATGCATGTCCAAATATATGAATACAACCAGTTGAATATTGAATTGAGATAATAAAAATTCAATAAAAATGAATAATATTTGCAGCTGGTGAGTTTCAATACATCTTCTTCATATTAAATAATTTATTCTTTGAAAATTTCACTCATGTATATAATTAAACTATTTTTCTCCTAAACCCTCTCTTCTGTCTGCCTTTCCACATCTGTCAGATTCTCACAGTCCCTCATACGTTTCTTCCCACATTCATGACTTTTTGTTTTATGTTGTGACACCCAATTTTTCAACTCTTCTTCCTCATTCGTGGAGTACTATACCTCTCTTTAATTTTTCCACTTATTTACTTGCTTTTTTCTGGATTTTCTGCACCATGAACACAGTCCGTTATACAATAGACAAGGCTCTGACATGGTGCTCCATGGTTTCCTTAATGAAGTATTTGATAATGTCTTATAAATGGTTTATCAAAACTAGTAGTAATTTATACATTAATACTGCATTCACTTGTCTATTTCATCTGATTTTAACACATTATAGAGGTGTCTTTTAATTCCACAATTTAAAAAACAAAAATTATAAATTGAAATCTATAGACCTATTTTTAATATAAAAGTATATTTTCTTTCTCCTGATCTTAAAGACTTACTGAAAATAAATGTTGTTGATTTGCTGACAGCTAGCTAACTTTTATATTTTCATAATTCTTTACAAATTTTGATTTATTTATAACGAAGTCTTTACTTAGCCATTCTTAATATTCTGGTATAAGAGATAAAAAGTAAGAGGATTTGTCATAATCAATTTCTTTAGGTAATCATGTCAGTCACTGGGTTGAAATTACACTTACTATCACAAGGATGATATACTGCTGGAAAGATGAGCAACTAATCCTATGATTCAACATATGATTTCACAAAGTACGAACATAAAATTATTAATTTTTTATTTATGTGAAGTATATACATATCTCTGTTGACATTCTACAAATGCATAACTTGACTTTCTTTCCATGATATTCCAAAAGCTATTCTTAAGTCAGTGGAATGGTATCAAAAAGAAATTTTGAATGCTTCTGAAGGTAATATGCAACGTAGTGAGCATTATATCTTAGTGTAATTTGTTATCAACAAGGCTCAAAATTTGATGAAGTAAATCTCATTTACAAGTACAACTTTCATTAAAAAACATTTACACATTGCCTTTCATTGACTGGGATGATCTTTCATTTAAAATTCACTGTCTCTGAGACAAATTGACCTTAATGAGAGCATCCTACATCATATGGCTAATGTAGAGGTCAAAAATATCATAAAAGAAGAAAATAACACCATAATAATAGCTGATAGCTCAGTGGACTCTGTGCTCAGCATTTAATACACAGCAGGATAGAGGAGGAGGTGATAAGTGTTCAATTGACCATGTAGTTTACGTGGAATAAATAATTTACTCAGGGTTATTTGAAGGGTAGTGAGGAATATACCCTCCCTGCTGGGTTGGTTAATTATATTCTGTATTTATAAAGAAGAGAAAAAGTTTCTATCCTTTGAATTTGTATTCCTCATTACTGCTGAATATAACTGTGTTGCTATACATATTTATAGAGTAAATGCATCTGAAAATAATTAGTATTATAAATTAATTATGAGAGCTAGTATAAAAGAAACAATACCTAATCTCTTATCTTATACTCAGAAAAAAGCATATTTAAAGTGTGTTATTTTTTTCAGCAGTTTTGAATACCTCAGTATTTTAATATTATTTACATTTGAGAAACATTATAAATGCATTTGGTTGGTATTCAATTTAAACAAATAGATTACTTTCCAAGATAATTATTACTAGACTCAATCTTGCCTAAAAATTGAGAAGCAATGATATATATTACTTAATAATATATACAATTAAAATTAAAAAGTTGACCTTTTTAAACAAATATTAACCTAGAAAAAGGTAATATTAAAAGAAAAAATATAATGGATATACAACCACAGATACCTTACCTGGGCCTTGTAATTTTTAGGTTTTTTTAATTTTTTTATTTATTTATTGAAAGTGTCATCTTCCTTTTAATGACTTATAACTTGGTAAAGCACAATGAAATCTATATTGAAATTTCTGATGACAAACTGTGGGCCTTTCCATCATGTTCTTTATATATTTATATATTTCAACTGATTCTGAAGATGGGACTATAGTTTCCAACTCCTGCTGAGGAGGTTCAGGTCTTCCTCTGCCTGAATCCCTGTTGAGAGGAACAGTTTTGAAGATGATACAGGTGAAAGGCAGAATGAAGGTAGACTCTCTTGCACACAGTTTGCTCACAGGATGTATCTAGTGTTATTGCTGTTTTTGTTAGAATAAGTTCCAGAACCTAAAGGAGACATTCATTATTAAAATGCACTAATTTTTAACTCAGTATCAAACACAACAGTTTCATACATGTTCTGAATTTTATTGTCAGAATATAGCAATAAGTTTGAGTTCATTCATCCTATCACAATTCAGAAATCCATCAACTTATAATTTTCAGTTTTGGATTCTCTTTAATAAATTATAATTAAATATATATTTAATATAATTATATGTAATTTAATTGTAACAATTAAGTTATAATTTTGATTTCTGTTAGGAGTTTATAACTAAATTCTAGGAAATGTAGCACTAAATATTTTTTGTATATGAATGTATTTCCTTGTTAACTCTGCATTTAGTTAATGTTATCCATTTATCCTCCCCATTTAGCAATAAATATTTTAGTGAAAAAAGTTTAAGTAAGCTGTTAATTATATTTGTAACACTATGTTTTACATCAAGTTCTTTTAATTATTTATTATAATTTGATGTAGACTAGGTTTTATCAGGTTTGTATTTATGTGGGGTCTTTCATAAATAGGTGTTATTTTCTTTTTCTTTAATTTGCATTAATTTTATGAAGTATATTTCTTATGACAAATCTACTGTCAAAAGAAAATCTTACTCTGTTCTTGGAATATTTTCTTGTGAATGTGAGAACATCAGTGACACCTCCTAAAAAATATCTCATTAACATGGAAAATCTTAGTCCCTTTAGCCTATTTCTCTGAATATTTGTACCCAACTCTTTTATTAAAACTGTCAATATTCAATTGCAGTATCATTCAGAACTTTTCTTATTCATGGAACTACAAATGCTGCCTTAATTTTTAGAGACACATCTCTTAAAATAAATTTCACACTTCCATGCTTCCTTGCCCATCATTCTTGGATTCCTTGTCATTAACCAAATAAAGAAAAATGGTGTGTATGATACCTGGACTATTCCTTGCCAGTTTATAAAGATTACTTTGAATTTCAAAATCTCATCTCACATAAAACTGATGTGGTTTTCAAGAATTTTACATAAATTACAATAATTGATAGTGATATCCAGTGTTGTTATAGATCTTTCTTGCTATTTTTCATTTCATATACACATAAAAATATACTTTTCACACACACACACACATCAAAAGCCATTCATATATTTTTGTAAAATTAATCCTAACAGGAAAACTGATATCTGATTATATCCATTATTTATAGTTCTGGATTAATACAAAATTTAAAGTATAATACAATAATCCATATAAATCCATATAAATGTCATTTTAAATGACTTAAGATTCTAACTGATTACCTAGATATGAAAATATTCCTCTAATGACTCTGTCAGTTGTTTGCCCTCAACAATTTTATATACTATCTGTTTGTTCCTTGTGATGTATTTATTATCACATAATAAAAGTGATTTACATGAGATGTGTTGATAAGCAGTGACTTCCTTAATTTTTATTCATTTGAAAAGGGAAATAGATACATATATCATGTGGATAGAATAAATTTAAGGCTGAGATGAGTCATGTCAAACATGAGCCACATGTTATCATGTATTATTGGTTCGCTGATTTAAATGATTATTGCAAACTACTCAGATTGTTGTAATTTAAAATATAAATCTTTTGAAAAGGACATTTAAATCTTTTGTACATCATAAAACAAGTTGCTAGACTGTTATAAATCTAGATGGCAGCATGCAATTTAACATTCCAATCATGCATTGACTTTTTTTGTATTGTTTTCCAAATAAACTTGAGATGGAATTGAATAAAACTTCATATTCCTTTTCAATTGTAAAAATTCCACAAATCAAATTCTTCAAAACATGTACCCATGGTTTGTGACTACATTCTTCTTGTTGCAGAATAAGTGTAATTAGATTCAATGGATTCATTTATTTACACTGTATGCCCACAATGGATCCATTTATTTACAATGCAGACTGAGAGGTGAATACATTTCTATGGCAATGAAGGAAAAGTCTTTATTTTCTGAAAAGACAAAATTGTCAGTTGTTTCCTAGGAGAAAAACATTAACATTACTATTTTATTATGTTTTCCCTTAAAATCAATTTGTCTCCTTACGTTTTTTTTTATTTTTTTTTTACTGTAGCTGACTTCCCTTCTGTTACATATGGTAATTAATTCCCACAGTTTAGAATGGTTTCCCCCTAGCTGTATGTGAAAACAGGTTCCCACTGCCAGGCCTTCGTTCCTCTCTCCTAGGCAAACATATCTGCCTTCCTGTAATTATCTTTATCAGCAGGCATTTGGTCAGTATTTCTTCCTCCTAAAAATGTAATGCAGTGCACTAACCTTCCCCTCTAGAATTCCCTGATGATTTAATTTCTTTTTTTTTTTTTAAACTAACTTTCTCCATTAAGGAGTTCACCAGACATGCACTAGCCACTCCCACCTTTTAACTGACCATCACTGATCTCTCTCTCTCTCTCTCTCTCTCTCTCTCTCTCTCTCTCTCTCTCTCTCTCTCTCTCTGTGTGTGTGTGTGTGTCTGTGTCTGTGTCTGTGTGTGTCTGTGTGTGTAAACCTGTATCTAATTTTTTATGGGGCAAAAGAATTTCAGCCCGGGAAGCTGTTAGGATTGGGAAATCGTTGGCTATAAGTGTATATAAGACTGGGAATGCTTGTTTCAGAGAGAACTGATAAAAATAAGAAGACAAAAAAGAATAAAGAAACATGAATAAATGGGTTTAGAGTCAAAGATACATGAAGGTTATAGAATCTGCCACTAAGAGAAGTCACTGAAGCTTGATGTGTGGCCTGTTTGCCCCTGCATGGTGGCCCAGAGAGTACATTGTCTCAAAGTGTAAAGGGAAACCCTGGATTGCCTTTGATACCCAAATATTGGAGAATTAAAAACCTACCAAGGAAAGTTGCTAACTTGGAGTGGCATCAGCCCAAAGGAAGACGTGTTGTAGTCATCAATGCTGAAAGAAATTGACTTAAGTTCTTTCACCTTCAACTTAGAGTCGCAGAGTTTGGTCTTTGCCCTGCTTGTTTCTGTCTTTGTTTTCTCCTGTATGTTTTCCATGTATTTTATGTCCTCCCTTTTTGAACAGTAATGTATATCCTGTGCCACTGTATGTTGGAAGTATATAACCTTTTTTCCCCCCCACTGGTACAAAAGCCCTTCTTTAATAGCACCGTGGAGGCTTAAATACCCAGCAGTCTATGGCCAACAGGTGAAAGTCCCATCCTCTGATCCTCTAGGCAAGGCACAGCTTTTAGTAACTTCAATTAGAAGGCTCTAGCAGGGAAGACCAGGACTCCAATTGGTCCCAACACTTAACTAGCAAAAAATATGTTTAAAGTGTACTTTTGATAAAGAACTGTTTCTAAAATATACAGAAAGCTAATGGCCAGAATTCCAAATTAATATCACCTATGGAAATATTGGCAGATATTTCACTAGAGAAATGATGCAGGATTACTAAGCATGTGACAACTCATTCATTGTCATTAAACATGATCGCCTGTTTAATTCACAAATAAGCTGCTAAGTGATTATCATAAAATCCTTAAGAAAGTTAATATTTTAAAATGTTAGTAGTAGTAGTATTTGGTAGCAATCACTAATAGGAAAAAATTTCCTGTTGAATTTGAATTAGATGATAACCTGGATATTAATCATACAAGGAACTAATAACAAGAATTCTAAAAGCTATTGGCATATGCAAAACTCAGGGATTTTGCATACATACCTACATGCATACACACACACTTATGTAAATTTTTGAAATAGTTTCTCTGAATAACTTTGGTGCCTGTCCTGAAACTAGATATTTTTTACTAGACTCGCCTTAAACTTAAAGAGATCCACCTGCCTCTGCCTCCCAAGTTTTGGGGTTAAAGGCCTGCACCATCACCACCTGGCTATTTCTCTTAAGAAAGTAAACAGTGCCGGGTGTGGTACCACATATGTTTAATCCCAGGACTGGGGGGTTGAGGCAGACTGATCTTTTTTTTTTATCTTTAAATCATGAATTTTTTTTTATTATTACAAATTTCCACCTCCTCCAATTTCTCTCCTACTCCCCTCACTCCAACTCGCCCTCCCTCTCCAGTCCAAGGAGTAGTCAGGGTTCCCTGCCCTGTGGGAAGTCCAAGGTCCTCCCCTCTCCATCCAGGTCTAGAAGGTGAGCATCCAAATAGACTAGGCTCCCACAAAGGCAGTACATGCAGTAGAATCAAAATCCAGTGCCATTGTCCTTGGCTTCTCAGTCAGCCCTCATTGTCAGCCACTTTCAGAGAGTCCGGTTTGATCACTTGCACCATCAGTCCCAGTTCAGCTGGCCTTGGTGGGCTCCTATTAGATTAGCCCCACCGTCTCAATGGGTGGGCGAACCCCTCAGCTTCTGACTTCCTTGCTCATGTTCTCCCTCCTTCTGCTCCTCATTTGGACTTTGGGAGCTCAGACCAGTGCTCCAATGCGGGTCTCTCTCTATCTCCATCCATTGCCAGATGAAGGTTCTATGATGATATGCAAGATATTCATCAGTATGGCTATAGGAGAGGGCCATTTCAGGCTCCTTCTCCTCAGCTGCCCAAGGAACTAGCTGGGGACATCTCCTTGGACACCAGGGCTCCCCTCTAGAGTCAAGTCTTTTGCCAAGCCTAAAATGGCTCCCTTAATTAAGATATATACTTCCCTGCTCTCATATCCACCCTTTCTCCATCCCAATCATCCCATTCCCCCAAGCTCTTCCCATCCTCCCCTTCTCACTTTTTTCTCCCCATCTCCCCTTACCTCCACCCCACCCACACCCCCAAGTTCCCAATTTTTGCCTGGCAATCTTGTCTACTTCCAATATCCAATAGGATAACTATATCTTTTTCTTTGGGTTCATCTTTTTATTTAGCTTCTCTAGAATCACGAATTATAGGCTCAATGTCCTTTATTTATGGCTAGAATCCACTTATGAGTGAGTACACACCATATTCATCTTTTTGGGTCTATGTTACCTCACTCGGGATAGTGTTTTTTATTTCTGTCCATTTGCATGCAAAATTAAAGATGTCATTGTTTTTTTACCGCCGAGTAAGTAGTTTAATGTGTACATGTGCCACACTTTCTTTATCCATTCTTCCATTGAGGGGCATCTAGGTTGTTTCCAGGTTCTGGCTATTACAAATAATGCTGCTATGCACATAGTTGAACAAATGCTTTTGTAGTATGATTGGGCATCTCTTGGTATATTCTCAAGAGTGGTATTGCTGGATCCTGGGGTAGGTTGATCCCGAATTTCTTGAGAGACCGCCACACTGCTTTCCAAAGCGGTTGCAGAAGTTTGCATTCCTACCAGCAATGGATGAGTTTTCCTCTTACTCTACATCATCTCCAGCAAAGGCTATCATTGGTGTTTTTTATTTTAGTCATTCTGACAGGTATAAGATGGTATCTCAAAGTTGTTTTGATTTGCATTTCCCTGATCGCTAAGGAGGTTGAGCATGACCTAAAGTGTCTTTTGGCCATTTGAAATTCTTCTGTTGAGAATTCTCTATTCAGTTCAGTGCCCCATTTTTTAATTGGTTTAATTAGCATTTTAAAGTGTAGTTTTTTGAGTTATTTATATATTTTGGAGATATTTACAGCAAGCCAACAGCTAACATCAAATTAAATGGAGAGAAACTCAAAGCCATCCCACAAAAATCAGGAACATGACAAGGCTGTCCATTCTCTCCATGCCTCTTCAATATAGTGCTTGAAGTTATAGCTATAGCAATAAGACAACATAAGAGGATCAAGGGGATTTGAATTGGAAAGGAAGAAGTTAAACTTTTGTCATTTGCAGCTGATATGACAGTGTACATAAGTGACCCCCAAAACTACCAGAGAACTCCTACACCTGATAAATACCTTTAGTAATGTAGCAGGATACAAGATCAACTCCAAAAAATTAGTTTCCCTCCTATACACAAAGGAAAACGAAGCAGAGAGGGAAATCAGAGAAACATCACCTTTCACGATAGCCACAAACAGCATAAAATATCTTGGGGGTAACTCTAACCAAGGAAGTGAAAGATCTATTTGACAAGAACGTTAAGTCTTTGAAGAAACAAATTGAAGAGGATACCAAAAAATGGAAGGATCTCCCTTGCTTTTGGATTGGGAGGATCAACATAGTAAAAATGGCAATTCTACCAAAAACATTCTATAGATTCAATACAATCCCCACCAAAATCACAAGAAAATTCTTCACAGATCTTGAGAGGACAATAATCAACTTTATATGGAAAAACAAAAAACCCATGATAGCCAAAACAATCTTATACAATAAAGGAACTTCTGGAGGCATTACCATCCCTGACTTCAAACTCTATTACAGAGCTACAGTACTGAAAATAGCTTGGTATTGGCATAAAAACAGAGAGATCGACCAATGGAATCTAATAGAAGACCCACAAACCTATGAACACCCGATTTTCGATAAAGGAATTAAAAGTATACAATGGAAGAGAGAAAGCATCTTCAACAAATGGTGCTGGCATAACTGTATGTCAACCTGTAGAAGAATGAAAATCTATCACTATGCACAAAACTCAAGTCCAAATGGATTAACGACCCCAATATCAATCTGAACACACTGAACCTGATAGAAGAGAAAGTGGGAAGTACTCTGCAACACTTGGGCACAGGAAACCACTTCCTACGTATAAACCCAGCAGCACAGACATTAAGGGCAACATTGAATAAATGGGTCCTCCTGAAACTGAGAAGCTTCTGTAAAGCAAAGGACACTGTCATTACGAAAAAAAAAAAAAAAAGGCAACCAACTGACTGGGAGAAGATCTTTGACAAGTTATGGTTAACCTTATTGATTGAGAATAAGATCACTACCACAATTCAAAACCCCGTTTCAAGCAGGTTTTATTACATTAAATTAATTAAATATAGGCCAGGTAGATGGGTTACTGCAAAATGACCCATAATCGAGTATAGTAAGGGCTTAAGAAGGAAAACCCGTAATTCATTCCATTTCTCAACAGGTGCAATCAGGGAAAGCATATATCCTCACATGTGTGATCAAGCAAATCTAATGCAGATGGGTCAAACAAATTTGTTTAGGGAAATGACAAACATGTGACTTGTGATTTCCTACAAAATGTATCCTCAAGCATTTCAGAAACTATCTGTCCTTCTGCAAGCAGCTTGCAGATCAAAGACATTTTTGTTTTATGATTCTCTAAGGCATAGTAATTAAGACATAAAATGTAACTTTTTCTGTAACATTATATGTGAAAGTATTGCACATTATTGCATCTTTGAGGTATCATACAATGCTGGTTGGTGTTTTATTGTATAGCTGTTCAGGCAGCTAGGACTTTCTAATGTTTTCCTCCTCTAGTAGCTTGCATGACACCTTCTGGTACCATAAAACCAGTTCTTATGGAGGAGACTTTCAGTTCAATTCCAGCTCAGAGGCCTCTGGGCCTCTTGTCTAAGATTCATGGTGTCTTCATCAACAGGAACTTACTTGCCATCTCTGGTAGAATAGGGGTAGACAAATGAAGGCAATAATAGTAGCAATAGTGATATTGTATCAGAATAGCTAACCATGTCAGAAAGTATCTTCATAAATTCCCAACAACATGGCTGTCTAAACATAAATTGAAGAAGAATGACTACAACAAATATTTAATATGGACAGGGATATTCCAGAATGCCTCACCCTCACACAAGGAACTATAGGCCACAAAAGAATTTAAAGAAGGAGAAATATTTTTCTCCAGGGATGTGCACACCACTTGGTTATGAGATACCAAATGATCAGCCCTGAAAACATTAAATTAGCATTATACAGACTGAATAACTTCTATATTTAGGAGTGTGTGTGTGTGTGTGTGTGTGTGTGTGTGTGTGTGTGTAACAACAATGAGTGAAAGAAAAGACCATGAAGTTTAATGAGAGCAGCAGCAGGGGTATATGGGTAGACTTGTATGCAGGAAGAGGGAAATAATTTTGTTGTATCAATAAACTCAAATAACTATAAATAATTGAGTCCATTCATATGATCATTTGAAAATTAATGAGTTTCCAATTTAATCAAGTTATGAAACTAAAAGATCCCTAGTTTAAGAGATTTATGCATATTTTTTTAAAAAAATTACTTAAGTTAAAAGTTAAGATCATTTAGATTTCTATGATTCGTATCATAGAAGCATTTGAAATTTTCACATTTTTGCCAGGCTTTTGTGACAGGATTTTATGTATTCAAGGCCAGCTACAATCATTCGAATGATCTTTCTGCCTTTACAGTACAAGTGTTAGAATGTATTGTCATGACTAGGCTTTTTTCATCTTAAAAAGTAAAAAAAAAACAAAAAACTGATTCAAAATGTACATTTTTCTTACTTCAAGTACATTTCTAAAATATATCATAATATTTTTTTGTGTGGAGGCATTTTCCAAAGTAGCTTTAGTTAGGTTTTCTTTATTTATAGTCAGAAACATTAAACTTTTGATTTTCTGTTTGTTCATTGTGGGATGTAAGAGAAAAAGTAAAAAGCAGTAATTGAGGAATTAAATTTCTGTTTCACTTTCTAATTCCCATCTTTGAGGTTTATGTTTGACCTTTATACCTAACTGAGTACTGCTTTCATGGTTTAATCATAAATAATTTGGCCATTCAAAGACAATAATATCACATAAGATGCACTTTTTCTAAGCAATAAAATGCATATGAAGACACTAAGTTTGAACAAAGGTTAATAAAGGTTTGGGCTTCATTGCTGCCCCGTGACAGTCTGGTAAATGAAGGTTTTGTTTGCTGGTGGGTCTCAGCAAAAGGTCAGATTGGACTCTCTTCATTCTATTTTATTAATTCTTCCCATCAAATCTTTATTCTTTGGAATTGTTTTTTCATCTGCTCTCCCTCCTACTCAACTTATACAGTTTTAAAATAAAGTAGCTAACCAAAAAAAAAAAAAAAAAGCAGAAAAGGGGAAGATTTCACACCTGAGAACATTAAAACCAAATAGAACCATAAAGTTATAGTTATTTTTAGATGGGTATTTGTTCTCAATAATAAGTAAACGCGAAGCATGCAACTTGGCTGGGTATCTTTATAGCAAAGGAGTACAAAACCTGTTAAAAAATAAAAATTAAATAAATAACTTCCTCAAGTCTCCTTCAAATTGTGCTAGTAGCTTCTTTTATTATTCTTTTAAAATAAAAACTTTGTTTGACATAAACTAATAACACATTGTAATTACTAAGAAACAATTTTATAATATTGTTTTATTTGTGAATCTCAGGGCTCCTATGTTGAATACCTTCATTACTAAGGCAGCTACTTATCTCATATCCTGTGGCAGAAATTGTCCTAAACATCTTATGTGGACCACTTTTTATAAACCCATGTGTATGGAAAAAATTACACATGGAGAAAAACATTAGAACAAAGATTCATCTTTAATTTAATTAAAGACACAAAGAGATTTACACACAATCAACCTGGAGGGACTCTGCATTAACAATATTTTATGACAAATGGTCACAGTAGAATGTTATGCTTTTCATTTCTTGATCATAATGTATTACCTCATCTATTTAGTCATGTTTTATTTCTTTCAATAATGTTTTGCAATGTTCAGTGAAGAGTAGTTTCATAACTTTTTAATTAGATTTGTTATAGTAATTGAGAGTTCTTCTCCTACAAGCAGCAATATTAATTTTGGTTTAAGTTTCTTGTGTCTTAAAACAAAGCAAAGTTAATTTTATTATGTAATAATTTATTGAATGACTTCTCTATATTCATGTATTAATTTAAATTGATGTATATTTATATGTATATGTTTTTATTTTTTCTTTCTATATCTATATCTGCCTATATCTTTTGTTTCTATATTTTTCCAAAACATGTATTTTTATTGCGGTAACTTTTGTATCGCCAATTTGGAGACTACTTCTAGTTGTCTCTCTTTAAAGTCCCTTTTAATCCTTTCATGAAATTTTTAAAGATATAAAAATGAATGCTTTGACTATTAGATTTTTTTTCTTCACCAATTATTTCTGGCCTTATCTGTGATTTTAAGTCATTTGCCTATGTTTCTGTTTATTCCATATGTTTGAATCGAATCAATTTAAATATAAACTTCAAATTTAAATAAAAACTTCATTTTCATCCCCTATAGCAATGTTTAACATGCAATATTTTCTTTCTTTTTTTTTCAGTTTTTCCTTGTAGCTTTGGTGCCTGTCCTGAAACTAGCTCTTGTAGAAAAGGCTAGCCTCAAACTCACAGAGATCTGTCTGCCTCTGACTCCCAAGTGCTGGGATTAAAGGGGTGCACCATCACCGTCCAGCACAATACTTTCTTAATGATTCATTGGCTTTGAATTTATGTCTTTTAAAAAGTATTTGAATTATCTTTTGAAATTTGTATACATGCATTTTAAACCATATATACAATGAATTTTGATCCTATGAACCTGCGTTATCCTAATGGTATTCCTCCCAGATTACTTTTCCAACAGAACTACCTCCATAGTACAAGTTTTATTTTTATTTTATTTTTAATTATCATTGCTTTTTTATTGCTTCTAACCTACTAAATCTAATTAGTGTTGCTATTTGCTCATGGATAGAAGGTCAGTCATGAGTGTATGAGTGCTGTGGGACAATGGCCTTGTACTTTGTAAAGATTTTTCACTTGTATTTTAATTAAATGCTCATTGGCCAGTAGCCAGGCAAGAATTATAGGTGGGGCAACGAGAACAGGAGAATTTTGGTAAGAGGAAAGACTGAGTCTGCAACAGTTGCTTCCCAGCCGCAGAGGAAGCATAATGAGAATGCCTCATTGATAAATAGGATGTAGATACTTATTATTTATTAGTTTTCAAAATAATATCCATAAAATGTGAATATGTCAAGTTCTAGGATAAAGAGTATACTTTTCATAACATACTTGAGTTTCTAATAAAATAGAGAAAAGGGTATGATTTAAAATACTTGGTTAAAATTGAAAAGAAGAAATTATAGTAAAAAATAATCAAATTTGTTGTATAAATGCATAGAATTTTCAAAGAATAAAATAACATATTAAAAAGCCAAAACGAAAGTCATAAACAAGGCCAAAAAACATAGAATTGTTAGATGCATAATTGATTTTTATTCAAGTAGAAAATTAATTTATTTAAATTTGAATTCTCCATATGAATGTTTAAAAAGTGATCATATGAATTTAGTAATGATGCTTTACAAACACAGGATCCAAAATGATTTAGTTTGTGTCATGAAAATTGAATTTTCTGTCAATAAGACTATAATATATATATATATATTAGTTAAAAATAATTTATTGAAAATACTGCAGCAACATTGAAATTCCAAATTAAAAACACAAATTTGGACTGGGGTGATTGCTCAGTCAGGAAAGAAAACTCTGCATGATCACAAGTGCTGAGTTTGCATGCCTATCACCCAATTAAAAGCCAGGTCCAGCTCATATCTGTAACCCCAGTAGTTACAAAATCAGTGGTTAACAGAGAAAGAAAAAGATAGGGTTGGTGTGGAGAGGAAGAAATAGTCATAACAATAGAGAGCTGTGGAACTTTGGAAGGGAAGGCGGAGTAGAGTGGAGGAATTATGTGTGAGATGATGGGAGTAGACTGACAGAAATACGTCATATGCAAGATGAATATTATATAAAATACTATAGACAAGAAAAAGACAAAAGAATAATGATAGGTGGGAAAGAAGTAAACTATCTCTATTTGGAAATGGAATAATTCTTTACTGAAAGACCCTATTAAATCAACTAGAAAACATTTCAATCCAATAAACAGTTACATCTGCAGGAGAAAAAAAATCTATTGAAAAATGTATTTTTTATTATTATTCTGGAAGTCTACTCTTTGAGAAAATTAGTAAAAGTGTATTATTCAAAGTAACTAACCCCCATTAAACCTTTAGGAATACATCTAATCAAAAAAGTGAGTGATCTCTACAACAAAAATTAAGATATTGAAAGAAAAATAACAGAGGATACTAAACTTTAAAAAGTAGCTCTTGTTCCTGGATAGGTAAATTAATATTATAAAAATGTTCACATACCAAATTAATTTACAGAATTATTGTAATGCTTACCAATATTGCCTTGTTATATTATGTAAGTTTAGAACACAATAAACAGCAGACACTGAACAGCCAAAATAATCCTAAAATGTAAAAGCAATGCTATTGGTATTAAAACATCTGATTCAAATTATAATATATAGCTATAGAAATAAAGACAGTCTGGTAGTGGCATAAAAATATGTAAACCAAAGGAACAGAGTAGAAGACACAAATGTAAAATAGCAAGGTTCTGCCCACTGATTTTTTTTTAAATAAAGGAGACAAAATATTCTTTGAGAAAAAGATGGCCCATTCAACCATTTGTGCTGGCTAAACAGGATTTCTACCTGCAGAAGAATGAAATTAGATTTATATCTTACACCTTGCAGAAAAATCAATACAAAATAGATCAAAGAACTTAACTTAGAACCTGAAACTTTCAAATGAAAGCAAAGGGGACAACCTTCAAGGTTTTGAGCAAGCAAGAACTGTTAAAATAGGATACCAGAAACCCCAGAACTAACCCCAAGAATCAACAAATGGAACTATATAAAATTATTTTTTTTCTGTATGGCAAATGAATATGGGTTTAACAGAAAAGAATTAAGCAGACAGCCAACATGTTGAATAAAATGTTTTTACCAATAACACTTGAAATAAGAGACCGATGTTCAGAAAATAATACTAAACTGCAGAAGTTAAATAACAAGGAATAATTGCCAATCAACAAATGGGCAAATGAACTGAATTGGAACTATTAAAAAGTTCAGTGACCAAAAACTATTTTCAAAATGTTCAATATCCCTAACCACCGAAATGTAAATTAAAATAATTTTGAGACAGCACTTCAACCCAGTTAGAACAGTTATCATCTCCAAATCTGAAAACAATGTTGAAGCTGATGTGAATAGAAAGAAACCCTTATCTACAGTAGCTGTGTCTCTAAACTGATACTACCAGTATGGAAATCAATTTAGAAATTATTCAAGAATTAAAAAGAGAACTGTAATATGACCCAGTGATTTGACTCCTGGTAATATATCTAAAGAACTCCATGCCCTACCATAGACATGTTTGCATCCCCTCTGAAATCTGCCTTCTTTTTCATCAATAGAGGAACAAATATTAGAAATTTGCTATATATGTGCAAAATGGAATACTATTCAGCACTAAAGAAAATAGAAGTTGAATGCAAAAAAAGTGATGAATTTAGAATGTACACAATTTAGGAAGCTCACAAAATTTCAGAAGGAAATGGTCACATGTTCTCTTTCCTATTCAGAGTCTAGTCAGTAATGGCTATGTGTTTGTAAACAAATGTACATATAGGAATGATATTACAGAAAGACAAGAAAAGAAGAAAAGCTAAATATAAGAGTATAAGGAAGGGTTAAGTATAGTGGATAGAAGTTTTGAATAAAGATATAAAGGTAATTCTATTCTTAAATATGTGTTCTGATTTTTATTTCTGTTTTATGTGGTAGATAAGTGCATAAACCATATTCAGTTCTTGAATATAATGTAAAAGTTAGTGAGAAGGACCACAGCTTCCATTCCAAGTACCTATTTGACTGTATAAAAGTTCATTGAAATATAGTCCTTTTATCTGATTAGCTTTGATATGTGATGATTTTATTTATTTACACATTTATATAATAAAGTTTAAATAAAATAAAAATTTTAAATATATGAAAAGAGTAAATAATAAAGAAATGTCACGTTGCAAGAAGTAGTGGAGAAGTAGTTTTGAGAATACTACTCTAATTCTAAATAAAAGCTACCTTGTCTCTATTGACACACTGGTCTGACAACTAAATGTGAATAAAATTGGAAGGGAAGTACTCAGGCAGAGTTTACATTATTCCATACCTGCAATTAAAGTCTAGGATAAAGAGAAAAGAATCACTATATCTAATTCTGAACATGAAAGAACGTTTGATAAAAAATTATGAAAATTCAATAACTCTGAAGTTTACTGTATAATAACTGATCAATATTTTCTATTACCTATCTAAAATACAACACAATAATTTGGTTTATTAAATATATGTAGGATGACTATGAGATATATGTCAAAAAGTCATATATGTGTATTTTTAAGTTTTTCAAGGATCATTTTTACTGAAGCTCAAGGTAGCTCCAGTTTACAATACTAATTTAAAATCCAGTTTTTAAATTCAATGAGTGAAATTAAAACAGACACATCTATTTAAATTTATACCCTTTCAATAAATAATTATTTAATATATATTTTAAATACTCAATATATAAAAATGAATATTGACTTTTCCCCTTTTATCAATATTAATGACTTACTAGTAGTTATAACACAATAGAAAATATTTTCCTTCTAATTTTGTTTAGTGGTTTGTTTTGTTTTGTAAACATAATCAGTAAGCCTAATGAAACTACAATATTTATGCATTTTTCTGATTAATATGTTTAACACTACCTTTTGGATATGTCTACTTTTATACAACTAACTTATTGCTATAGATGCTAGAAGAAATTTTTTAATTTATTCTATGTTTTCTGTAGTATCAAACTGAAAGCATCAAACATTGTTTTCCTATAGATTTAAGAGAAGAAAAAACAAAAAAGAATGAAAATAATGTTCTATTGATGCAGTAATACATTTTCAAGAAATATTGTGTAAGTGAGGTACCCATATGAATATGATATTTGTCCAAAATGATTCTCTCAACATCTTATAGCATAAAATAGACTGATTTAATATGAAAATGCCTGATTATTCCTTTTAATATAGCCCACACTGCAGGTTCACATTAGATTTCTATGGAGGTTTATGTCTACTAACAGAGTATCATTTGATAACATACTAAAAACACCAAGTTGAGATTTTAATTAGAGTTCATAGCAAAACTACATTTGCTGAACAATGTTCTATTGGTCCTTTTCACAATAGATCAAAAGCCTCAATTTTAGAAGCAAACCCTGAAATCTAGAGTGTTGAAGGAGCTGTGGGCCTCTTCCCACAGCCCAGGTCCTAGCCGCCTGGCTAGCTTATCCCCCAAAATAACAACACCCAAACTGTATTCTTTTAAACACTGCTTGGCCCATTATATCTAGCCTCTTCTCAGCTCACTCTCTCTCCTGGACTAGTCCATTTCTAATAATGTGTGTAGCACCCCAAGGTGAGCTTTCTGGAAAGATTCTAGCCTACATCCATCCTGGGTCATAGCTTCATTGCCTCTGCCCCAGAGAGGAGAGGAAATGGCGTCTGAGCTCACTTCCTCTTCCTCCCAGCATTCTGTTCTGTTTACTCCACCCACCTATGTTCTAACCTATCAAATGGGCCAAGGCAGTTTGTTTATTAACCAATGACCTTCCTCCATCACTAGAGGACTAAAAAGGAAGAGCTCTTCTACTTTTATTTTATTTTATTGGTATTTTTTATTTTTATTGAGCTCTGCATTTTTCTCTGCTTTCCTTCCTACTTCTCCTCTCCCCTCCCCTTCAACCCTCTCCCAAGGTCCTCACGCTCTCAATTTACTCTGGAGATCTTGTCTTTTTGTACTTCATATGTGTATTATATCTATGTATGTCTCTCTTAGGTCCACATTGTTGTCTAAGTTCTCTGTGATTGTGATTTTTGAGCTGATTTTCTTTGCTTTATGTTTAAAACCCACTTATGAGTGAGTACATGTGATAATTGTTTTTCTGAGTCTGGGTTTCCTCACTCAAAATGATGTTTTCTAGCTCCACCCATTTGCCTGCAACATTCAAGATATTGTTACTTTTTTTCTGCTGTGTAGTACATCATTGTGTAAATGTACCACAAGGAAGAGCTCTTCAACATATGTGCATAGGTCAGTCCCTTCTGTTTAGCACTCCTGTCACTTTTAGAAATTAACTAAAATATGTAATTAAAAAAAACCAGTTTCCAGAGAGATACTCTGTGGGAGTTTGCAATACTATTCTTAAAATCCATGGATTGAGTTGTCTCAGTGTAATTTATTGACCATAGATTCTAAAGATCTCAAAGAATCCTACAATTGCAAGAACAATGGAAGCTACTGCCATTAGTCTTGGATAAGCTCCATGGCTAAGAGGTTATTGTTCTAGAAACATAGAACTCTATATGATTTAGCTACACTAACAGTAGGTAGGCAGCTCTAAATTAGCATATTAAAGTTATTTGCGTTGTTTTATTTACCAATATATTAAACATAAGAGTTAAATTTTATAGTCACCCCGAGTCCAACAATGGATACATATGTAAATAAAGTATAATATGTGTTCACATGGGGTTTGTGCCATAATAAATGAGAGAAATATTAAAACATTTTCAGATGATAGTGAATCACCATATAGGTTCTGTGAAGACCCAGTTCTCTTAACTGCTGATTTTTTATACATTTTTTAAATTTGGTACTTTACTCTGACACCTGAAAATTTAGTTTTAAAAGTTCATGTAAGCTGCTTATAGTGTTAAAGATTTAAATTATAATTATCTGTTTTAATACGAATTTATGTAAGAGGCAATTTAAAGACATTTTCTAGTCAAAAACAAATATTGCTTTACTATAAAACTTCAAGAATGAGGTAGGCAGTGGTGGTTCATGCCTTTAATCTCAGCACTTGGAA
Organism: Microtus pennsylvanicus; assembly: GCF_037038515.1. NCBI lineage: Eukaryota > Metazoa > Chordata > Mammalia > Rodentia > Cricetidae > Microtus > Microtus pennsylvanicus. The sequence continues at coordinate 59,436,646 of NC_134593.1, forward strand.
GGTAGAGTCAGGCAGATCTCTGTGAGTTTGGGGCCAGCCTGGTCTACCAGAGCTAATTCCAGGAGAGTAGCCTAATCTTCACAGTGAAACCCTGTCTTGAAAAACAAACCAAACCAAACCAAACAAAAACAAAACAAAAATTCCTCAAGAATGACCGAAATATTTTGAGACAGGAAATTTAAAAGTAGTTTTTTTACAGTTAAAATGTCTAGATATACTAGAATTGCACTTTACATTTTTTTGTATAAGGAAAAGGAATAAATATTTAAAATTATTATTTGTTTTGTGTGTTTAGACTGGAAGACATATGGAAGCTAAGTACCTATAAATCCACATTTTTTTTCAGGAAAGACGTATGATATAGGGAAAAGGGAACAAATATAGGTGAAATGAAATTAGATAGGGAAATACTGTGACAAAATGTTTCACATAGACTGTGTAGTGATGGAGACACAAGCAGACAGGAGAAGGCATAACAATAATTCAGTATGCATCAAGAAATTTTAGGAACCTATGACCTTGTAAAAGACACTAAGAGACTAGTGGAGAAAATGTGGCATGAAAGAACACAAAGTGGGAATACCATGAACTATACATTTCCTTAGGAATAGAAACAAGGAATGGGTAAAAGCAAGGGTAGCGAGCACTTAAACCAAACTTAGAGTGACTAGAGAGGTATTATATTATTGAAACCCCACATCTTTGAGAACTAATTAAAAGTACAATATTTAAAAAGGAGCTTAAATCAAATTACTCTAAATTAGTGAAAATTCTGTTCCCAAAATATATGGGTTCTTAAATGAAAAATCTCAGCACCAAACTTTAACAACTTCCTTATCAGCTATTTGTCAGAAAAAACGCAGGGACTCAAAACTGTACAGGCTATTGAGGTTGGTCTTGATTTCTCAACATAACTAGATGATAAGTCCTCTGCTTAAAGACACTATATACTTTGTAGTACACAGAAAAGAGAGTAGAACACCCTTTACCCGCTTTCTCACTTTCAAAATCCTGGGAGGTAATATGTAGACTTTAGATGTAGACAATACACCATTGGTCTTACCTACAACTGGGACAGACATTGTACAACACAAGTCTTCCTGGGCTAGATGTGTGAACTGATCTGATAGCAGAAAGAATCTTTATTGGAGTTAGCAATTGCCTTCTTGATTGGACTTGAGATTTATTTTCCAAAGGTAAATTTATGACTGCTATTTTGAGCATGGTCAAAACCTTGGTTAAGAAGAATTTATTGATGTTTTCTAAGTGGTCATAGTGTCAAGCAGTCTTTTAAATATTTAAGTTTATATCAGTAGATTTATGCTGCTACTAATCTTGGTCAAGAACCTTATTACACTTGATAGTAGTTATTGCAGAGATTCATAAATATTCTAAGTGCTGTGGATAAGTGACTAAGTGTGATTAATTATTGTCGGGATATGTTTATCAACTTTCCTCTCCCAAGGCTTCAGAAAGAATATAAGACCTATGTATCTAAAGATTCAAATAGCAATTTAATTGAGAGAAAATATATTTGTCTTTCTAAATCTAATTTTATCTTACTCAGAAAACATTCAGTTGTGATCTTCATAATTTCATTTTTCTTAATAGCTGAATGTGAAATCAGAAAACTGCTTTCAAAGGAGGGAAAATACAGCCTAGTGACATAAATTGGTGAGAGGACTATTTAAATGAAAAAGGCCAAAAGAGGTAGATTTTGGAATGTCAGGTTACATTAGAAAATTGTACAAAGATAACTAACAATAAAGACCTGGAAAAAATTACAAGATGTTACCACCTCAAAACCCCCTAAAATATAAACATATACATATATAAAATGTATTAAGAGCTTCCTCTACTGAGAATTCTCTGTTCAGATCAGTGCCCCATTTTTAATTGGGTTAATTAGCATTTTAAAGTCTAGTTTCCTGAGTTCTCTATATGTTTTGGAGATCAGACCTTTGTCTGTTGTGTGGTTGGTGAAGATCTTCTCCCAGTCAGTAGGTTGCCTTTTTGTCTTGGTGACAGTGTCCTTTGCTTTACAGAAGCTTCTCAGTTTTAGTAGGTCCCATTTAGTCAATGTTGCCCTTAATGTCTGAGCTGTTGGGGTTACACATAGGAAGCGATCTCCTGTGCCCATCTGATGTAGGGTACTTCCCACTTTCTCTTCTATCAGGTTCAATGTGTTCTGACTGATAGTGAGGTCTTTAATCCATTTGGACTTGAGTTTTGTGCATGGTGATAGATATGGGTCTATTTTCATTCTTCTACAGGTTGACGTCCAGTTATGCCAGCACCATTTATTGAAGATGCTTTCTTTCTTCCATTGTATACTTTTTCCTCCTTTATCAAAAATGAGGTGTTCATAGGTTTGTGGGTTAAAATTCGGGTCTTCTATATGATTCCATTGGTCGACTTCTCTGTTTTTATGCCAGTACCACACTGTTTTCATCACTGTAGCTCTGTAATAGAGTTTGAAGTCAGGGATGGTAATGCCTCCAGACAATCCTTTATTGTATAGGATTGTTTTGGCTATCCTGGGTTTCTTGTTTTTCGATATAAAGTTGATTATTGTCCTCTCAAGATCTGTGAAGAATTTTGATGGGACCTTGATGGGGATTGCATTGAATCTATAAATTGCCTTTGGTAGAATTGCCATTTTTACTATGTTGATCCTCCCAATCCAAGAGCAAGGGAGGTCCTTCCATGAAGTTCAAATGGCCAAAAGACACTTAAGGTCATGCTCAACCTCCTTAGCGATCAGGGAAATGCAAATTAAAACAACTTTGAGATATTATCTTACACCTGTCAGAATGGCTAAAATAAAAAACTCCAATGATAGCCTTTGCTGGAGAGGCTGTGGAGGAAGGGGTACCCTCATCCATTGCTGGTGGGAATGCAATCTTGTGCGACCACTTTGGAAATCAGTGTTTCGGTTTCTCAGGAAATTTGGGATCAACCTACCCCTGGACCCAGCAATACCACTCCTGGGAATATACCCAAGAGATGCCCTATCATATGACAAGAGCATTTGTTCAACTATGTTCATAGCAGTATTATTTGTAACAGCCAGAACCTGGAAACAACCTAGATGCCCTTCAATGGAAGAATGGATGAAGAAAGTGTGGAATATTTACACATTAGAGTACTATGCTGCGGTAAAAAACAATGACTTCTCGAATTTTGCATGCAAATGGATGGAAATAGAAAACACTATCCTGAGTGAGGTAACCCAGACCCAAAAAGATGAATATGGGATGTACTCACTCATAATTGGTTTCTAGCCATAAATAAGGGACACGGAGCCTACAATTGGTGATCCTAAAGAAGCTAAGTAAGAAGGTGAACCAAAGGAAAAACATATAGTTATCCTCTTGGCTATGGGAAGTAGACAAAGTTGCCGGGGAGAAAATTGAGATCTTGGGGGTGGGGTGGGATGGGGGTAAGGGGAGATGGGGAGAGAAAAGGGAGAAGGGGAGGAAGGGGGGAACTAGGGGAAAAAGGAGGATTGGGATAAAGGAAGGTTGGATAGGGGAGCACGGAAGCACAATTCTTAGTTAAGGGAGCCACCTTAGGGTTGACAAGAGATTTGAACCTAGACTGGCTTCCAGGTTCCCAAGCCAAGGTCCCCAGTTAATTCCTTGGGCAGCTGGGGATAGGGAACCTGAAATGACCCTATCCTATAGCAATACTGACGAATATCTTGCATATCATCATAGAACCTTCATCTGGTGATGGATGGAGATAGAGAGAGAGACCCACACTGGAGCACTGGACTGAGCTCCCAAGGTCCCAATGAGGAGCAGAAGGAGGGAGAACAAGAGCAAAGAAGTCAGGACCACGAGGGGTGCACCCACCCACTGAGACGGTGGAGCTGATCTATTGGGAGCTCACCAAGGCCAGCTGGACTGTTATCGAAAAAGCATGGGATAAAACTGGCCGCTCTGAACATGGCGAACAATGAGAGCTGATGAGACGCCAAGGACAATTGCAAGGGATTTGGATCCTACGTAATGTGCTGGCTTTGTGGGAGCCTAGCCAGTTTGGATGTTCACCTTCCTAGATATAGACGGAGGGGGGAGGACCTAGGACTTACCACAGGGCAGGGAACCCTGACTGCTCTTTGGACTGGAGAGGGAGGGGGAAAGGAGTGGGGGGAGGGGGAGAAGGGTGGGAGGAGGGGGAGAAGAGTGGGAGGAGGGGGAGGGAAATGGGAGGCTGGGAGGAGGTGGAAACTTGTTTTCTTTTTTCTCATCTTCTCAATAAAAAAAAAGATTTAAAAAAATGTATTAAGAGAGTTATGCTATAATGGGACAATAATGCCTTTCTAAACACCACAGACTAACAAATAACAATGCCCAATTTGAGGAATGGATTACCTCAATTGAACTTTTTAACCAAAAAATTTTCAAAGGCCCCAAATTTTAAAGACTATTACTAGCTCTCCATGTTACTCTCTACAACTTGATGGTAAGACCCTATGGCAGAAGTCATAGAACATAGAAAAATCAATCAGGTATTGACCAAATATTCTCATCCTTATGGCCAGCTTTCATAGTGATGGAAAGTGTTACCTGTGCTGTCGAAAGATAAAAGTCAAAATGAGTTTTTTCAGCTGTGCCCTTTCTGTGAATGGTAATAATGACCTGCCTTGCAAGCTGTGCCCTTGAGTGCAGTAGTTACATGAATGTCATGAGAGTAACACATTGCTCTCAGGCTGGACTTAAGGTCTATTTCACAATAGGGAACCATTAATGGCATAGTTATTAGAACCACTAAACTGTGTCCAGATGTGTCATAAGCTTTATGGAAGAACTTACTGCTATTACTCTGTTAAACTAAAGGGTGTTAAACTGAATCTTGACAAACTTTCCTTGCACCCTCAGATTTATACATTTCTCCAATTTCATGGCAGAAGTCTCTTTTTGCAGCAAATGTAAATTATCACAAAGAACAATAATAGGCACAAAATACACAGAAGAAGGACTTACTGCTGAATGGGAGATACAGATTTTACTACTCTCCAAATTACAGAGAATGGTGTGGAAAAATTATAAAAGGAAAATGGCTAGCTTTGTACTCTGATCTTCAGACAAGATTAATTTGTTAGATCATAAACAAAATATCACTGTAATTATGTGTATATAATTATGACTGTTTATGTATTAATTTCTATGTAGATATTTTTTTATAAATTTTTATTTAGAATAAAATATATTGATAAAGACAGAAAAAAAAGGAAAGACAAAATCTTCAAATGGACTGACAATCAGCATGAAATCTCACCCCTGTTGAAGGACTACTGGTAATCAGTAACTGGAAGCGAAAATATTATTTTATTTAAAGTTTTGTTTTTAGTAGGCCTAACGTTGGTCACATACTTTGGAGTATATATAGCCAACACCAACAATAGAATTCTGGTTTTAAAACAAGGATTACACAAAATTATATAGGTAGGAAATGAGGGAGAGTTTCTGAAAGGAGACACAGAAGAGGATCAAAATGCAATATATAAAATATTGCAAATATATAAAATATATTTAATTAAAATAAAAGTAAATTTGTGAGAATTATATTATAATTAATAAATTAAATATAATTAAAGTACTTTTAATTAAAAGTAGACAAATTCTTAAAAATATTTACCTCAGAGGTATAGCATGGGTACTTCCCAATATTCTCACATAAGTTGTGCTTACCTTTAAGTATGAAGTGAGTTACATTATGTAGAAAGAGTCTAAATTGGTGATCTCTATCAAAGCCCTCACCTCAGAGCTCAAGGAATCCTACAGAAGAGAAGGTGGAAAGATTGTAAGAATCAAAAGGGATTGAGAACACCTTGTGAACAAGGCCCTCGAAATCAACTAAGCAAGGCACAGTTGGACTCAGAGACCGAAGCATCAAGCACAGAGCCTACATGGGTCTATACCAGGTCCTCTGCATAAATATTATAGTGATTAGTTTAGTTATGGGAGTCCTAACAGTAAGAATGAGTGGGTATCTGACTTTTTGCATGCTCTATGGACTCTTTTCCTACTATTGGCTTGCCTTGACAAACTTTGATATGGTAGTTTTCACTTCATCTTATTTACTTAATTCTGTCATGTTTGGTTGTCTCTTTGAAGCCTGTTCTTTTCTGATGAGAGACAGAAATGGAGTGAATCTGGAGAAGAAGTGAAGTGGGGGGGACTGGGAGTAGAAGGAGGGGAAATTATAATCAGGATATAGTGTATGAGAAAATAATCTATTTTCAAAAACAAAATTATCTTGTTCTGGGAACAGATCCTGATGCCCTATCACTACTTAGGATCTACTGGTGGCTTATGGCAGCTGGGGAAGGAACGACCTTTCATTGTGTTATGTGTAATCACTGTTAATATTTTCTGCTTCTCAGTTAAAACTCCTTATTACATACAAGCCTAAGGAAAGAACTAATTGGATACAGAGGATTTAGAAGTAAAAGCAAAATAAAGGCGGAGGTTTGTTAAGAAGGAAATATATTGGGAGGACCAAATAATTTTGGAGTGAAGTTGTAAGGGTGTAGCAGCAGGCCACTTGTTTGTCCTCAGCTGCTTAGCCCCGAAAGAATTACACCGAAACTGTACTAATTAAATCACTGCTTGGCCCATTACCTTTACCTTCTTATTGGCTAACTCTTGCATATTAATTTAACCCATTTCTATCAATCTGTGTATTGCCACGTGGCTGTGGCTTACTGGCTAAAGATTCAGCGTCTGTATCCAAAAGGACTACATGGCTTCCCTCTGACTCTGCTCTTCCTTCTCGCAGAATTCAGTTTAGATTTTCCCACATAGCTCTGTGATTCTATAGCTTGCTATAGGCCCAAAGCAGCTCCTTTATTAACCAATGATATTCAGAACATAGAGGGGAATCCCACATCAGTAGGGGTGTATAGAATCATAATGTAAATTTGTATAAAACTTTCAATGCATTAAAAAGTAACTTGACAAAATATACTTTTATATTAAAGCTTGAATTTATAAACCAAATAAAGCTGTATGAAGTCAAAATACTACATAAAATTATGTTGATGTATTTTTAAAAAATTATTTGAATTTCATATTTTCCAAGCTAATTAGTGATATTAAAAATCATTTTTAAAAACATAAATTCACTTTGAATTACCAACGAAATACATATATTTAGATAAATTTTGTTAAGCCTCCATTACCATGTGAAGAAAATTACATAGGGCACTTAAAATTAATTAATTGAAACTTAGAAATGGTATGTAACACTTGCATATAATTTATACATATATACATATACACTTATGTTTGTATGTTGTGTGTTAAATTTATAACTAGTTCTGGCAGTCTATACCTCTCTGGAAACAAATATATCGTTTACAAAGACTCAATATTGTGACGTCTTAGAGAATCCTACATTTCACATAAAGGTGTTAAATTACTTGAATTTTTTAGTTTATTCATTTCAAAGTAAATGATTAAAATTTTGACATGATGGAAGAATTAAGAAATTTCTTTCAAATATTCCATTTTACTGCACTAATGTATTCAGTAAATAGAAACATCACATAATTCTGTATAATCAAAATGTCAGGTACATGTTGTCAATCAGATAATTAAACAGTGGGGAAGATTAGAGGATAATTATTCTGGGTTCGTATGACATGATTTACGTAGTAAAATGAGTTGAAAATCTGTAACATTTTGATAAATAAGAAATTATAACAGCAAATAATTCTTCATAAAATTAAATATACTTATTTAAACATCCTTTTATATATAAATTAGTATCAATGTTTTTCAGTTTTCCAGCATAGCCAAACTCTCAATAGCCAGATGGGACAACAAAGGTATGTAATCTCAGTACTGTAGGGTCTCATTTTGGGGTTTGTAAAGCAAGACTGAGTTAGACTAAACAAATAACAATGCAAAACCAATAAAATCAGAGAAAAAAAAACCTGTCATCTTGATAAATCATATCAGTAACTCCTTTAAATCTCCCTTCAGAGGAATCACAAAGCAAAGCATGGTGTTCACCTAGGATCAGTAAGACACTTCTTTAACATTCTCTCTCTTGTGGCTTTGCTAAGAATGCTGCATGGGGAACAGTCTGAAAGTTCTAATAGAAAAGTAAACAGTGTCTGGGTCTATCAAGGACTTTTGAGATTTAAAGTGGGAGAGAGGAGAAAATTGTTTTCCAAGGCAGACAATGCAGTAGAGCATGAAGGGATAAATTCCCCAGGAGAAGCGGACACGACATTTGACAGCCCTTTTTTTTTCTGGGATACATGTTTCAAATGCTTAAAGTACAAGAACAGAAACCCACAGATTGTAAAATGGTGATGGGTAAAAAAAGAGAAACATTTCAGAACCCAGACTTCTGAGGAGATAATTATAAACTGAAAAGATTGAGAAGATGGGCAATGAGTTAACATTCCTACTCAGGTGAATTGTGGAAGAGCAAAGGATTAATGCCACGTCTACTGAGATTAAATCCACATAGATGCCTTTCAACTTGATATATTCCAACCTGAATATAGTTTTTGGATGGTTGAATAAATTATTCTTTGGAGACAATTAAATAGTCTATTGGATTCTACAAAAGTTTGTATGTCATTTAAAATGTTAACTAAAGTATTTAATATGATGGTAAGTATGTAACATGAAATTAACTGGCAATAACTGATATTCTCATAATTTTGTATTTATAATATACATTATGGAGTGACCAATTTTGAACTAAAAATTTAAACATTATTTAAAAATTAAAATAGGAAGTTAAGTTGTTGAATCTTACTTGTTAAGTAAAAAATCATAAAAAATAGTATTATAAGAGTTCAAATATTTGTACAAAATATAAATGACATTTATATCAATAGAAAGAAACAGCAATAATTTTGGTATAGCATTTGATCTCATTAGGTCATGAATAATTTTACAATTAGAAAAGCAAATTTCATTGAAAAATGTTAAAAATACAGAAAAAAATATGTTTACTTCTACCTGTATATCTAATATACACATATTATGAATATGTATATATGTGTATATCTAAGAATTAGGAAGGAAAGAGCAAATGGGACAGAAGGAATTTCTGAGAATTCTCACCAGCAATTTTCTGTATCCCTCTAATTGCTCATGAAAAGAAGGATAAAGATTCGGTTGCAATGATTTTTCTATTACTTGTGACTGCAATTTTAGCCAAAAAAAAAAAAAAAGAAATACTGAACCATGTGATCACTCACCTAACTTTAAAATGTTCTTGGAAGTATTGTCTCCCCTGTAAATTCTGCTTGATTTTTCTTGCATTCTATTCTTCAAGTAATTTGTTTTTCTATTTAACCTGAATTCTATATAATAGTTTATAATGTGTCTGTTTGCCTTAAGAGTATATCTGTTGTTACTTTGATATGTAGGATAGTAAGTCAGTGGTAGTCTTAATAATATTTCAAACTCATGAACATTTTGGAGCATGTATTTTTATTAGATACTGTGGGAACATTTAGAAGAAAATAAACAAACCTCCAAGCTTAAAAATAATCATGAGCTAGTAGTGAGGGAAAACTTTCCGTAAATGTGTTGCTTTTATTGACTAATGAATAAATAAGCTGCCTTCTGCCAATGGCTTAAAAGAGTAAAGCTGGGCAGGAAAACTAAACTGAATTCTGGGAGAAAGAAAGGAGAGTTAGTGAGAAGCTATTTAGCCACCCGCCAGAGACAGGTGGTAGGGACAGAACTTTGCCTGGTAAGCCACAGCCATGTGGCAATACACAGATTAATAGAAAAGGGTAAATTTAATATATAAGAGTAAGCCAGAAATATGTTTAACCTTTTGGCCAAACAGTATTGAATATAATATAGTTTCTGTGTGATTATTTCGTGGTCTGGGCAGCCGGAAACAAACAAGCAGACTCCAACTAGAAGCTAGAGAAGCTTTCCTCAACATAACTTTAGAGATTGTCCTCTAAAAATGAATTGATTAATAGAGAAATATGTAACAAAAAATAAAGACTTTAAGTTTTTAACTTCCTTGTGACCTTATACACAGGTTACATTTCTCTGAAGGAAGCAGTACTACAAAAAAGATCTAAGTAGGCAATAATTCTACATTTTGTCTTTATTATGCAATGTGAAATATAAAAGACACATGGATTATCATATTGTAAAATTAATCTTAAAAAGAAAAAATGGATTATTTTAATAGTCTCAATAACTGATTAAATGTGTTTTAAGTGAAAAGTTAGTGATATTAGGCATATAAAAATATGAAAGGGAGTAAAGTAATACTGGTGATAGAAAAAGGGAAAGGATTATTTAAATGTTGGGGAATAGTTTTCTTTATAAGGTGTCATTGATGGAAAGGTAACAGTTCTGTTAGACACAATGTTGAAGATCTAAACAACTAGTAGAGGAGTAGTGGACTTACTGATTATCATGTCTACAGATGCTGTAGGTAGCAGTTTTCGTTTCAATTTCTTATTGTGGGACCAAATGAGTGAAAATGAAGACAGTATTAAGGTACCAAATTTTTAATGCTTTAAGTTGTGGTGCCTGCACCACCTGGAACTGCAATCAGGCAAGGGTCTGGGACATAAAGACCACTAAGAGATATGGGTCACTTTTGAAGCAAGAGTGCCAGTTTTATTGTGTTCCAGGGCAGCTCTTCTTGATTAGTAGCACGCTCTAGCTCTCAAAATTTTCTACAACAAGTCCACCAGAAACCACTTTCTTGTCATCAGGGTTTCAGGCTCACGGCAGCTGCAAGCATAGGAAAACAAGTTGTTTACTCTGGCAGGCAAGAGGTCATAGACAGTTCAGGGTCTGAGAGTCTGCAGTCCCTAACATTAAGTGAAGTGCCATTGAACACAACATTGAGTGATAAATACCTCCTCCAGTAGAGGAGGTCACTGATGAGCAATCTCAGGGAGCAGAAGAATCAAGAAAAAGGAAGAAGAGAATCATGAGAAAGGAAGGAGAGAGTCTCACCAAAGGAGGGAGAAAGTCACACCCACCTTTTCATGTGTCTTTTTTCAAAATTTTTTTATATTAATCACTTTCAATTCACATCTTACAAGAGAAAACAAGCAAAACAGATGAAGTAAGAGAGCTTGGAGAAAAACACAAACTAACAGAGGCAGGCAGAGCTCAGGAAGCCATCTGATTACAGGGAGGCAGCATCCTATGAGAGTGGTCCCGGACCCAGCAGCGCTTCAGGATCTGGTCCAGGTTCAGTCATTCTGAGGCATGGTACCTGAGAAGCTTGGAGATCAAGTCCTGTGCCCCTACAGGTACTGATTGAGGAAACTTCAAATCTACCTTGAGGATGCTCTTGTATGTCTCATTGTGAGTGCTGCTCTCGAAGGGAGGATTTCCTAGCAGCAGTTCATAACAGAGCACCCCAATACACCACAGATCCACCTTCTCATCATACTTTCTTCCCTCAATCATTTCCGGAGGCAGGTAGTCCAGAGTCCCACACATTGTCTTTCTCCTGAGAGAAGGGGTATGCACAGACCAACCAAAGTCTGCGATCTTCACCTCACCCCTGAGCCCCAGCAGAAGATTCTCTGGCTTTATGTCCCTATGAATCACTTTCTTCTCATGACAATAGGTCAGGGCATCAGCCAATTCCTCTATTATCGTGGCTGTACGCTGCTCATCTAACACACATTTCTCTGAAGGTCCTTATAAAGTTTGCCCTGTGGAGCATATTCCAGAATTAAGTACATCCGGTGAGCATCATGGAAGTAGTTGTACAGGCATAGGATATTTGGGTGTTGTAGGTGCGCCTGGATCTCCACCTCCCGTCTAAGCTGGTGCTCCAATCCCGCCTTCTCTATCTGGCACTTGAAGAGGACCTTCAGGGCCACAATGAAATTTGTAGACCCAATACTTTGGTTTGCATCTTGAGAATTTTTCAGTTTATTCATTCAAATAAAGTAATAATACATGGATTAAAATACAGCTCATTAAGTGATTAGCCTATTTATTATAATACTTAACATTTTGAGTATGAGAATGATAAAATTTAAATCCTCAAACTAGCTCATGTAGTGTTTGACTAGAATTGAACTTTTCTACAAAGGCTGAGAGCCAAAAAGTGTGCAGAAAAATATGCAATATGTGCATGAGGGAGAAAAATTAATGGTGCAAGTCTTGGAATTATTCAATATCTAGTTAAAAGGAATGCTAATTAGGTAACTTGAGAAAAGACTGCTGGCAGGTGACCTAATAGCATGTATCTGTATAAAAGGGTCATTACATTTTCCAAAAATGAATGCCTATTGAAGTAAGAGCCAAAGTAGCTTTATTTAATTAGAGTAAGTTTCACTGAATGAAACAATTTTAGTGTTTGGAATAATTATTACTGAACTGAGTCTACTGAAAATATCTTTTCACTAGTGAAGGTTTACTTTGATTTGGGATGATTGATAGAGAAGACAACATTTAGAATTGATGTAAATAGCTAGAGAAAATTTAAAATGTATAATTTTGGAATTGGTTAGTCTCAGTTTAATACTAAAATTACCAAACATGAGCAGTTTGGTTCATAATCAAACATTATTTACACGATATGATAGCAAAGATGATAAAATAATCATCTTATATTATAATGATTCAAATAAATATTCACTATTTTTTCACTTTTAATGGATTTTAGCAAAATCAAAAGATGTACAGTTCTGTTGAAGAGACATTTCTAATGTACAAGTTGACAAGAAAAGAATTTGAAATTATTCATGGCAGATATTTTGACACATTCAGAGGACGGACAATTCCTTTTAACCCACACATTATTGTTTTTGTCTTATTTTATGGCTATGATTGTTTCACCCCCATGTATGCATGCATAGAATGTGTGTGCGTGGTGCAGGCAGAGGTCAGAAGAAGGCATGTCGGCTCCTAGATCTGGAGCTACAGATATTTGTTAGCTGCCCTGTAGGGGCTGGAAATTAAACCTGAGTCTGCTTCAAGAGTAGAAAGTACTTTAAACAACTCAGCCATCCCTTCTGCCCCCCAAATTTCTTTTAGAAGCATATATGGTGACAAAATCTTGGAAACAAAATAAATGCTCACCAGCCAAGCTCATGAAATTAATTTTATGTACTGTCTTAGGGTTCCTATTGCTGCGAAGAGACACCATGACTATGGCAACTCCTTTTTTTTTTAATCTTTATTTATTACATATACAGTGTTCTGCTTGCATGTATACTTGCAGGCCAAAAGAGGGCACCAGATCTCATTACAGAGGGTTGTGAGCCACCATGTGGTTGCTGGGAATTGAACTCAGGACCTCTGGAAGAGCAAACAGTGCTCTTAACCTCTGAGCCATCTCTCCAGCCCCCTATGGCAACTCTTATAAGGGAAAATATTTAGCTGAAGTGGCAGCTTAGTTTTTCAGAGATTTAGTTCATTATCATCAGGGTGGGAAGCATGGGGGCCTGCAGGCAGACATGATACTGAAGAAGGAACTGCTACATATTGATAGGCAGGCAACAGGAAGTAGACTGAGGGTCATGCTGAGTGAAGCTTGAGCACTAAAGATCTCAAAGCCTACCCCCACAATGACACACCTATTTCTAACAAAGCCACACCTACTTTGACAAGATCACATCTCCTAATATGACTTCTTTTGATGACAATTTCTTTCAAGCTCCCACATATACCAACACATAAAAACACATTTCTCAGTTTAAAATTATAAATCTGATATGTTTTAGAAGGGTTTATAAAAATCCGTTTTGTGAGTAAAACAAATGTAGGAACATGCACTTTGTAAAACTTTTACTTATTTCATTCTGTTTTCAAATAATTACTGGAGCAAGAAAAATAAATACAGAATGTTACCTATCAAGATAACTATTGGATTAAGTAATAGAAAGCTATAAGTAGAGAGAAAACAGAAAAAAGACAAAACTTTATTATTATTTCAAAAAAGGACTTTAACAAATATTTTGAAGTTATTTACATGTAAAAATATAAAAAAATTAGCAATATTATGCCCCTCAAACGTATAAATTGTTCACATCTTTTTGAAAGAGAGCTTCGTGCTAAGTTATTTGTGGAGGCATACACCCAGGAGGCAGGGATCATAAAGGACAGAAATACAGTAAGAAAGGTATAATAACTTGGTGCATTGGTACTAAAGTGATTTATGTTCCGATGTGAAAACAAAATGTTTGGAGATGGAAACCTGGCTCTGCATATAAACACAATTGTGACCAAGCCTGGTGACTTAGGTTCAGTTACTGGAACCCACCTGGTAGAAGAACAGAATGCCCCTACTACAATAGAGACATTCATTATTAACATTTGTGGCTGGTTCATTGAAATTTCATGTTTAACGGACATTCTTTTATGTCAAGGAAACAAACTTTGAACTCATTTCTCTTGTTTTGCATTTTTATTTTATTAAACTAGCATTATTTTTGTTTACACATCTTGAGTTTTGTTATGCATTAAGCATTGTGGCAGAATCAGAGTGTGGTTTACCCCATGGAGTCAGAAGCAGAGCATACGGGGGCTGGCTCTCAAGACAGGACGGGTCATGCCCCTTCTTTCTCACTTCACACCTTTAAATGCCTCATCACCTCTCCATGCTGCAAGACGAGGAAGAAAAAGATTTAAATCTGAGTCAGAGATCTGTGTTCTTGACACAAATTATAGCCCTTGTAGAATATGTGTGTGTTGCATCTTTCACATGACATCCCAGAGCACTGCAAATGGCCACTTCAGCTAAAGCTGCCTCCGAAATCAATACAAACTGTGATTCATTTATTTTTTTTCGCCAGAGTGGTATCAGAATTTAAGCTGTATTCTCAAAAATCTTCCTTATGATTACCCATTTCACTTGTTCTTCACAGAACATAGTATAAAACCCTCAATTTTCCAATTTTAACCCGTAGTGTAATGTGCTACACAATTATTATTATTATCTCTAGAGCTCATCTTAAAGTCAGGGCCCTATCTTCTTTGAAGAGTTTAGTCTATTGGAAGAATCTATTACATGTATTGATTTTTACCTAGTCATGTTATTATGAAAATACAAACACAAGCCTGTCCTTGGAAACTTGCCTTTTCTCACCCATTTATGCCCTTTTTTCAAATGTTTTGTCTACATGTTGTGACTGCAATCCCTGTTTCACATTCTTGTTGTCCTTCTCACTGTATGTATCATTACATCAGACTAAATCAAACAATGTAACACGTGATAAGCTCCTTTTTTCACTACTGAAATTATCTCAAATGGGATCTGCAATGGATATTGATATTTTCCTCTTATAATGATGGTTTGCTCTACAGCACACACTGTCCTTAATCTTGAGATTCTCACTCCTCAGTCTCTATAGTAACTAGCAGTATATACATATACAATAATGTTTGGCTCTTACAGAAGAAATTTCTATACAAAATAAATTTTAGCACAAGAAACATAAAACTCATTTGCTCAAGTGAATGGGAAGCTACTGCTTTCACAAATGAGAGGTCTACTACAGAGTAATTTTTATCCTTAATTTCACACAATTCTATTCCCTTATTTCAGAAATAACCACTCTCTTATGGACCAGTGTCCATTGTTGTCACAGTGGCTGATAATCACAAACAGTACATCTCATGTAAAAATATGTAAGTCTGTTATCCCTAAAATAATTCTCAATTCAGATGAGAAATTTTGTTCTCTATTATCTCTTTAACTAACTGATGTGAATACCTTTTTTCCACCCAGTGAAGATAGAATGACTTAATAGTTATAAACAGTCTGAATCTAAGCTGGTTGGCTCATTCCTGGTGTTTAACAATGATCTGACTTTGAGCAACTTGCTTTCCATGCCTTGTTCTTATTGGAAAAATGAATGTTTGCTGTTCTATACAATAGAATGAAGGTGCTGTGACATTTGTGGTCACAGACACATTTTCTTCATCTTTCTATAACTTCTCAGACATATGTAACCTTTGACATGCAATGGTTTTAAAACCCTTTACACCCTAAGTTGCAAGAGTTTTATGCAGAAGAATGTTCTTGAATTGTATTTTATGTTAAAAAAATCTTTTTTTTTACAGAGATAATAATATACTGGTAAATGACCACCAGAAATTTTTGTACTCCTGGTTTCAGTACCTTCTAAGTTGTTATTCTTATCAGTGTTATTTTACATCTCACATCAGTAATTCTTGAAAAGTAATTACCATTTTTCTATCTTAAGGACATTTCTCCTGTTGTTTGAATTTAATGAAACATTATGTTGAAATGGAAAGAAAATTAATTAATAAAAGGGTTAAGTTAAAATATACCATAAACCAAAAGGGTGTAATAGACATAGTATATAATTTAAAAATTAATCTGTTCTCCAAATAAATAGGTGGATTTTGTGTGGCAGATAGGAACAGTATTTATCTATCAAGGAAAACTTTACTAATTAAAACTATTTAAAGTAGTATATGTACGTCTGATACTTTATCTAAGAAAGATACAAAAGTTTAGCAGTCTTGTCAAGACAGAGAACAGAGTAAGACAGAAGTCAATAAACAACCTACCCAGGGTGCATTAGAAGGACCAGGTTATCTGTTGTGTTTTGGCTGATTAGAGTAAGAAATAGGCAAAGAGTATGCTTGATAGCAGCATATGTTAGAACAGACTATCATTCACTTAGCTTTTTGTAGGCAGCTGTCTTTGTAAGTTAACTTTCCTGTCTTTGTGGCAGAATGCATGACAGAAACAATTTAAAATCAGGAAAGATTTACTTATCTCAACAAACTCAAGAGTTTGCCCTACAGTCTTTGGTTCATTTGCTTCTGCATCTGGAGGGAGACAAAAGATCACTGCAATGGAGGAACGGAAAGAGACTACTTAGTACATGCAACAAGATGTAGAGATATATGGAGGCTGAGGATTATGCACTGACTTCACAGCATGACTCAAGTGACCCACTCTCTCCAGATGGGTTGTTAGTCCTGAAGGTTCTATCACCTCCTCCAACATGCTGCCAGGCAGGAAGTAAGTTTTCTACATGTGAACACACAGAGAGCATTAAATATCTAATATACAACATTATGCCTCTGTTCTACAAAGATGTAATTTAATATCATATTGCATTTAATCCATTTATCCCCAACACTCCAAAGATTTTAAGTTTTACCAAGATTATAAATTTGAGAACCATGTCTCTTTAGAAATGCAAGCCAAACATTAAATCTGAGACTCTTGCAAATTCAAAAGCAAGTTGTATATTTCCAAAATATTGTTCTAAGACACATTGAAACAGAATAAATTTTACCATTCCAAAAAGAAGTATAGATTAATAATGAATTAGAATCAGATCAAAGCAGGACCAGAATCAGCCAGACAAACAGTAAATCTCCTGGCTCTATGTTATTTGTTGATGTGAGGTCTCAAGATGCTGATTTTTATTGTCCTTATGACCATTTTATTTTTCACTCACATCACCTCCCTCTGCCTAGTTCTGTTCAATTCCTCTAATTGTCTAGGTAACTGTATTGTGTTCCTGGCGTCAACAACATCCTTGTTTCTCCACTGAAGTTTTATGTTCAGCCTAACAGTTTTATGTACCAACTTATGAGGGACTTCCCCAAAGGAACTCCAACTCTGTAAAACATTGCCTGTCTGACAATGTTTGATTTCACTTGAAATATTGAGAGAAGCCTTGGTAATGCAACAATTCTTACATTCTGTATGGATACAAAATGAAAAACCTTTTCCAGCTTGACTAGTAACCAGAGAGACAGGGAATGCAAATATTGTCTGGATGGCTAAATGTGAGGAAACAGTTTCTGACATTAAACTTAAAGAGTCCATAACACTTGACTCCATTTCCTTCTATACTCCTGTGAGGCAAAATATTAAGGTGTTGCACATGCAGTCACTACTTTTACGGTGGACACAAAACAGAAAGAATAGACCTGGGGTAGGTATAACCTCTGAAGATATGTCTCCAGTGACATATGCCTGCCTGTTAGGCATCACACCTTAGGGTTATCAGAAACTCTCCAGTGCAACACTTCTAGTTAGTAACTAGGTATCTAACACATGAGAATTTTGAAGTCGGTTTTTTGCTTTCAAACCTTAACACTATGGGACTAAATATGTAAATCTATTAGACGATCTTCCAGTTGGCTGTGGTCAAGTATAAGTGATTATATGGCCTATGATATGGAAGAGAATTTTATATCAGCTTATTATTAAAAAGACGAATAAAGAAAGCTACAGTGGTTCATTGACAGTGTGAAAATATAAAGGAAGCTCCTCAGATACTTGTTCTCAAAGGATTTTTTGATATCTGATTCACAGGATCAAGAAATGATTTGGCCTTAGGTTTCATCTCCTCTGGAGAAATGACACATCAGAGACCACTGTAAGACTATACACTGAGTTTCAGCCTAATTTGACTAAGTGATTGACAATTAGTAAAAGTCAGTTAGAACAACAGGGAGACAGGGGCATATGGAAACTTCTATATTAGTCTATAATTACAATGCTTCTGCTTACTGGATTTGCTTTAAAATCTTGTCATTTAAAGATATATATGTAGCTGTATAACTCTACCGTTTACACATTCTATTCAGTTTTCTGGAACAAAAGCTTAAAATCTGTATTCCAATACTACTGTCTTCATAATATAGTTAATATTGATAATGTTATTATGTAATCTCATTCATTATTGGTTGACAATTTTCTATTTCCTAGAATTTTGAGCATCTGCCATATGGTGGATAACGCTTTAGGGGTTGGAGTGCATATGAAATCTACAAAAACACATGAAGTTACTTTCTCTTAAGGAACAAATTAAAAATAATGTAACAGATTATGGAGCTAGAATAAAAGTTCAGTGGTTTAAAGGGCTTGTTTCATTTATGAGATCTTCAGTTTAGTTCCTAAGACACGTATAAAAATCCTGGCATGGCCAAATGACATTTAAAACAACCAGTTACGTGCAGGTAGAAGGCAGTAGTTATTCTTGGAGTTTATAATATTTCAGTCAAGTCCCTGTTAAATGAACAAGGTGGAGGATGTTAAACCACGATACCATATATCAACTTCTGGGCTCTACAGAAGTGCAATTATATAAATGCATATACGTGCAATCATACACAAATTAACATATCACACACACAACAGCACACAACTACACATTCACACGTCTATGTTGTTTTCAACTTCTGATTGTTATGATTAATGCATCAAAACACAGGTAAGAGAACGTGTCTTTGTATTAGGATGTAGACTCCTTTGGTTGTATTCCCAAGAGGAGCACAGCTGGATTTTGAGGTTGACCTATTCCCAGCTTCCCAATAAAGCACTATACAGTGACTTTAAAGATCTGTGCTCCCCCCCCAAAAAAAAAGATTTGTGCTCCCATTTACAATATATGTGTTTCAACAACTCCACATCCTCACGGATATGAGCTGTCAGTTTTATTATCATTATTGATTTTGACCATTCTGACTGGTATAACATGAAATCTTTGAGTAATTTTGATTTGCACTTCACTGAAGGCTAAGGATGTTGAACATTTCTTTCTTTAAGTGTTTCTCAGACATTTGAGTTTCCTCTTTTAAGAACTCTATGTTTAGTTTTACATCCTGTATTTTAAATTGGGTGAGGTTTTTTTTTTTTTTCTGTCCTTCATTTTCTCCTTGTTTTACATTAAAAGAAAGGTATTAAACATAATAAAAGACAATAAAATATTTGAAATTAAAAGGTAAAAAAGAAATAATAACAATAAAGAGAATAACGCTAGGTTCGAATGGTCCTAGAATGAGAGAGAGAGAGAGAGAGAGAGAGAGAGAGAGAGAGGGAGGGAGGGAGGGAGGGAGGGAGGGAGGGAGAGAGAGAGAGAGAGAGAGAGAGAGAGAGAGAAGAGAGAGAGAAAGAAAGAAAACTATTTCAAAGGAATGTAGACAAATCTTTCCACTTGGAGAAATGAGGTAGGATAGGGCCTTGTAAACGAAAATCCAGTCAGGAGAACGGCACTTTTGTGCTGAGAGAAATGATAAAGTGGATAATAAAAAAATTAAGATGTTGGAGAGCAGAAGGGAAAAGTGTTGAAACAAAGTGACAGAGGATGATGAATAGCAACAGCAGTCAAATAAATCCAGTCCTTCAGACTTAATCAACTAGATTTATCATGGTGCTGTTCATGGAGCCTAGCTACATAAGAAGAGCAAGATTTAAAGGAAGAAAGTGAGGTCACCATTTGGGGAGGGACAACCCTGCGGCTTGGGTGTGTATCTGCCAAGCATTTCACATCCCTTAAAACTTAATGACAGTGTATGTTCTATTCTTGCACTTTGATCACAATATTTTTGCAAAAATATCATGTAATCAAAACATAGAAATATGAAAATAAATTAATTCAATTATTATTAACAATCATTACTGATCTTTGGTGGATAGTCAATTTTGTATGAGATATTCTATATTTAACCCATAAATGTATAAGGTTATTAATATGGAAAATTATAGTTAATCCATACTTTTTCCCAAAGTCTATGGAAAACTCATAGTATCCAAAATTTTTTATATACTGCATCAGATAAAAGATTAAAATTGAGTCATTATATTGAATTATATTTTAAACATTTAAAATATATTTGCATGCATTTAAATTTTAAATTACCAAATAAAATGTGTACACTTTTGGAATTTCAGCACACTGAAATTGACATCCATGAACAATTAATGATTGAGAAATTTTCTTTTAAGATTTTAATAACTTTTTATAATACAAATTGTGCTTATAATTTCAGTTTTGCTTTCTCAAGACATGGTTTCTCTGTGTTTCAGTTCTGGCTTTCCTGAAACCCATTCGGTAGACCAGGCTAGCCTTGAACTCACAGAAATTTATCTGCCTATATCTCCTCAGTGCTGGGATAAAAGATATGCACCACCACTGCCCAGCATGTCTAGACTACATTAAAGTAATATTTATATCATAGAATATCATGTTGGTTAAATATTCCATAAAAATTTAACAACTATTACTAAAGGCTTGGCCATGGTGGCTCACACCTTTAATCCCAGCACTTGAGGCCAGCCTGGTCTATAAGAGCTAGTTCCAGTATAAGCTCCAAAGCTTCAGAGAAACCTTGTCTCAAAAAACCAAAACCAAAACCAAACAAAACAATTACTAAAACAATAAATATATAGACAAGTACCTCAATCATTACACTGCATACTATTATATTATTTTATTTATTTATTAGTATTTTATTATTAACTTTCATTCCTCTAATTATTTTATTATATTTGGACAGAGTAAGACAATAGCATGTTATATTTCTAACATGGAAATTTACATTTATAAAGTTTCAGATTTTTTTATTTTTAAATATTTAATATTTACATTAGAATTTAATATATTTTAAGTGTAACACATAGATATAATGTGATATAACCTACATTATAGCCATTTATACAGTCCAAAATTATACCTAAGTAGTGCATATATGAATTTAAATCCACATCACAGCTCTTTCGCTGACTGACGAACATTGCATTTGAATGCTATCTTTTCCCATGTTAGGGACAGTTCATTTTTCTCAATTTAGTTCCTCTAGAACCTATGCAAAGTCATGTTTGTGTTTACAGATCAGCATATGGATATGTATGTATATGGAGAAGAAAGGATGAATGGAGTCTACTCAAAACTTTCAATCTTTTGGAGACCATTCTTCCCCCTGCAGCAGAAGCTCACAGGTCAGGCTTGATTGATTGACTAACAAGACCCCAGGATGCACCTGTTCCCCCTCCAAACACTGGATTACAATTGTGTTGTCATACCTGCCTTTCTATGAATCCTGGGGCTAAATGTGGGACCTCATGATTTTGGCCTTTTGGTTCACCAACTGAGCAGTCTTCCAAGCCAATGAATCAGTAGAATTATACCTAAGCATTATTTGCTATAAAGTTAACATCTCATTAGATTTCAATATCATGCAACAATGTAGATATTAAGACTCTTAACAGGTCCATAAAATAGTGTGTAACCTTTAAATTTATATACAACCATGGAGTTCATAATAAACTGTATGCTAAAGGTTAAACTTTTTTCTTTTCTTCCCCCTTTCTCTCTTTCCTATCCTCCTTTATTGTAATTTGGGGTTCCTTTCCGTGTGCTTTTCAAGGTGAGCATGCTGAAACTGTAACATGCTTGGAAGACTACATTGAGACTTGCCTCCACAGACTTCTATCTTGGTTTACCTTTAACTCTAGTATGAATGATAGTTCTAAATGATTTTATATAACAGGTTGCTGACAGTTATTAGTAATTTTCAAATGTTAAATTTCTAAATAGATACAAAAGATTCCTATGGAGTTGTTATGTGTGTGTGTGTGTGTGTGTGTGTGTGTGTGTGTGTGTGTGTGTGTGTATGGTTCTTCTACACAAGGTTTCGCTTTGCAGCGTAGCTGTACTGGAACTCTCTTTGGAAACTAGACTGACCTCCAACTCAGAGGTCTGCCCATTTCTGTCCTCTGAATTTTAGTATTAAAGACATGAGCCAACATATCTCATCATTAATTTTTAATAAAATACTTCACTATAATAAAATACAATTAGATAAAGTACAAAATAATACATAAAAAATAAGACAAACTAACAGAAGTTAAAGATCCCAAGTAAAGGTAAAATATCAGAGACCCACTGTTTTGCACCTTCAGTAATTTGATTAAAACAGAAAACTGCAAGCTACAATATGTACTCAAAGTACTTGCCACAGACTCGTACAGGCCCTTTGCATGCTGCCTCATGCTTTGTGAGTTCATATGAGCTTAGATCATATTGATTTAGAGCGCCTAACTTTCTTGGTTTCTTCCATCCCCTTTAATTCTTACTCTTTCTGTCTCTTTTTCCTTGGAGTTCCCTGAACCCTTATGAGAAGGATTTAATGGAAACATCCCACTTAAGGATGTCTGTTCAAAGGCCTCTCTCACTTCTTGCATAATGTTGGGTTGGATTCCTTTGAATTTTTCCCACCTGCTGCAGGAGGAAGCTTCTCTTAGGATGGCTGAGGAAGGTACTGATCCATGGGCATACCAGAATATTATTAGGAATTATTTTATTATTACCTTTTTTCTTTTTTCTTCCTTCCTTCCTTCTTTACTTCCTTCCATTCTCCCCCCCCCCCTCTCGTACAGTAATCTTTGTTTCTACCTTAATTCCTAGGCTGTTTAATCTCGAGTTCTTGGTCCTTAAGCAGTGTTGGCTATGGTTTGCAGCCCATGGAGTGGGTCTTAACTCAAGTAAGGTATTTGTTAGTTACTCCCAGATGCATCATGCCTCCATTATAGGAGAATATCTTGACAGCAGAACTGCGTTTCAGATCAAAGGTTTGTGGATGAATTGTTTCTGTTTCTCAACCTTTTTCGACTGTTTAGTGCAATCTTGTACCAGAGAGACTAGAAAACAGGGGTGAAGGTTTTATTTAGGCACTAGCTTCATTTCTCCATGTTAAATGAGTTGTGTAGATGTTGTCTTCAGCAATGATATTTCTGTCAGTTTCTGGAGAATAATTTATAGTCTTTGCAACAGCACAGTTATATGGATTGTAGCATAGGACTTCTTTGGCCAACAAGTCAATTATATTTAACTCAATACTGTAACTGAAAAATTCATTTGGTGACAAGAGATGGCCTGGTGGGGCTTTATCTCCCTCATTATTTGGCAATGTCACTTAAATTGTTTTCAGATATGTATAAATTTTAGGAACCTTCTACTATATTAGGTTTCCACAATACACTCAAAATTTTCCTTAACTTAAGCTGTCTCTTCACATAGTGACTCCTTCTTCCCCATCATCAGACGCTCCCTTCCCTTTCCTACCTAATCATCCTGTTCCAACAACTCATCAACCAATAAGTACTCTGTTTCTCTTTTCTACTGAGATCTATTTGCCCACTTTCCAGTCCCTCACTCTATAGCTAATCTTTGTATTTCTTTGGATTGTATCTTGGATATCATTTTACCTGAACAGCTACCACCCTTTCAAGCAAATACATATACCATAGTTCTACTAATGGATCTGGGAAGTTATTGAGGATAATTTTTCATAGTTATCTTCTTTTACCCATATAAATTCTCTTTTTGTTATTATCTTTCTAGTGGATAATCTTTTATTAACCTCATTGAAACTAAGATTTTAGCAATTTGTTTAAAACATGTCATTGTATTATAACATTATTGAACATAAAACTTTTCAGAATCTGAGCATGTAATATAATTAGTTGTGTAATTATTGGTTCTAGTCATCACTGTGACACATGGACTCCAAGAACATATAGAGAAGAAAGAAAAGATGTTTAGACACTACAGAAAAGAATACTTGGTTATGCAAAAGCTGTTACTTAATTTAGCTTGAGAAATGTTTCAGAAAAATGAATAAAGTTTTACCTTTCCTTTGTCAGTTAAATCCCCCACTCTCTGAAGTAGTGGCAGACTTACAAGTCATTCTAGCATTTGCTTTTAAGGGGATGATTAGGGAACTATTTTGTATTTTCTTTTGTATTTACAAAGATTCTTCCTGTATGTATGGATATGTATATTGTGACAAGTATTTCTCTAGCCCACCAGCCCGCTCCCAAATAGCAACACAGAGACATATTAATTATGAAATCTCAGCCTATAGCTTAGGTTTATTCCTAACTAGCTCTTAATACTTAAATTAACCATTATTTTTATTAATCTACATTCTACCACATGGTGTCTGCCTGGCTTCTTTGTCTTTCTTCTTCCCAGAGCCCTTTCTGTGCTTGGAAGTTCCACTTATACATCTTGCCTAGCTACTGGCCATTTAGGTTCTTTATTAAACCAATCAAAAGGCATCTTGGCAAAGACACGTCTTTGCATAGTACAAAAAGATTATTCAACAGCAGTAAACATATGTCTATGAATGTTTATATCTATATACATACATGGTAGTATGATCTTCAGGGCTTCTTTATACTGGAACTTTATTCACATCACATTGTATTTTATTTTTCAACCTCATTATACTGGAAATATAGAAGTATTTTTCTCTACTATGCTATAATTGACATCATAATTCAGATTTGGCAAAAGAGTTACAGGGGAATTCTGTGTAAACTGTTTATTTTTCTTGAAATACAATTTGAATTGAAACTTCATGTGATCATTTCCATACTAGTGTATTATATTTCTGAAGCAATGAAGGCAAAATTTCAGTAAAAAAAAAAAGAAGAAGAAGAAAGAAAAAAACAGGTGAAAGTATTTACAGAGCCCACAGCTGATTCGGAAATGTGACCTCAATAATAGTTAAAGTATTCCTGCTTCTATACCTAGTAAATTGGTATTAAAGGTGTAGGTTGTGGGTAGGGGTCAAAATTTATAGTTTAATTTTTGGCTTTATCTTATACTTTTTCCTTTTTATTATCATTCAAATATTAATTTTGAATGATTATATTTTAATCTCATTCCAGATTCCTATCAGATCATCTTCTTCCCCCTACCCACCAATTTCATGTTTTTTCTACTTTCTCAGAAATTCTCCTTCAAATTGCAAAACAAATAAAGGTAATTAAAGCAAGTGAACAAAAAAAAAACAATAAGAGAAATAATAAATATTAACAAGACAGCAAACACTAGAGAAAATGTGTTACTTTGTGAAGCTTGCTGTAGAGTGGAGTTGAAATACTAAGTATCACCCTTTTGAAGAACACTGACTTTCTTTCTCCAGGCAGATATAAAATACCAATAGTTTTCTTATAAGCTTTTTAAAATGTAATTTGTAAGGTCTTTTGTGGTGAGAAAGACTTAGATTGCAGTCTGATCTTCTATTAGAAACCCCCAAAATTATTTTATTTCATCAAGCATGGTTTCTTTTTACTATATATCCCATTGAATTAGAGGAAAAGTAAAAAGTACAATTAGTGATAGTTCATATTTGAAACTATTTGAAAAAAATCTATTGCTGCTTTTGAAATTTCATGTAGCTTTTCTTTGACTTTGAATAATTATATGGTTATTGATTTGTACAAGCTGACTCTCAGTTGAAAAAGTAGAGATATCTGTTTATAATGAGAATAGAATACCATTATCATGTATAAACAATGAACTCTTGAGATCACTGGAAATTTAAGCATGTATCAGAGTAGAATGGATAAAAATCATCAAGATAAATTAAGCCATAGAGACCACATTTATTTATTATAACTGTCAATTATTTAATGACAAATTTATTTTACTAGGAATGTTATGATGATAAAATATTATACAGAGAGCAAGTTTTAAAAATTCTAGCTGATGTCAGCTTGTTTACCACATTAGATACATACACTTCACTGAAGGTAAAAACTTATATAATTACCAGTAATTGAAAATGTCATTTTAATTCATTGAAAATGTGATTTTAAAAACTCAAGGACAAAATAAAGCAATTCTAGCTAAACATACACAAATATATGCATTTTCCTTATGCAATATTATCTCAAATCCTCTAGCAAATGATTCTGACTTAATTAGAGAAGGGCTGAGAAACAAATTCATTAAAGAGACATTTCCTGACAACCAGCACACAAAGCACTTAATATCATAACAAGTCTCAAAACATCATTAGGGAAATTTCTATCTCATAGAAGAAAATGAAACTCAATAAGAAATAACAATTAGCCAAAGATTTAACATCTAATGAATGGTGATTATAAACCTACTCATGTCTTGTTTTGGTTCAACAAAATTTAAGTTTAAATATTATCAAGTTAGACTTTGTGCAATATGTTTTTATTCAAGTGATAATGTGGTTCTTTATTAAGGAAACTTTTCATAGAATAATATATATATATTATATGTTTATGGTGAACATATATATACACACACATTTTAATTTTAATATAGTAAAACTACATACAACAAAAATGTATCAATAAAGAATTACAATTATAATATTTATATCTATTTTATTTTTTATCATAACTAAGGAAAACTTTAACTAAAACTACACATTCTTCAACTCTATCAAAGACTCCAAAAGGATATAATATTACCTAAGTAAACAGATAGTGCATTATAAGCAACTTCCAAAACTCTAGATTTGACAGAGACATCTCACTGCCTTGACAGTCACTCAAAGTTCTTCTGTACTGTTGGGGCATCCATCGTCAGCCTACAGGCCCAAGTATCTGGCAGACAGTTCCTTGAAGCAGGAAATATCAAAGAAAGTTCTGCCTATATTGGCAGTTTGTCAGTCACTTTCTCCTGTGTCCTGCAGAATGTCTGACAGATTATTTCATGAATAGGAACCCTGAAGAATCAATTCACCTTCGGGCAATTTCAGCAGTCATTTCTCTGTGGGTCATGCAAGTCTAGTTCATCACTCATCTCAGGAAAGAGACTTTCTTGCACAAATGGCTAGCAAACTCCATAAGGATTTTCTTCTATCTGGAAAATCCTCTTGAAGTAGATTAGTGTTGCCAGGATCAGATGTGTCTCATTGTCATGAAAAGTCCTAAATTCTTAAAGCATTTTAAATGCCATATTCTGTAGTCTTTGAATGGTTTGAAGAATGCCTACTTATCTTAAATACATCTAGAAAATCTAACTAACATGAGTACAAGCTTGATCATTATAGATGACTATCTATGAACCTATATTTCTTAATTATATATTATACTTTTAAATGAGCTGCACCAACACAATACCTTAATCAAGAACAAAAATATACATATACACAGTATAAGAAAATTGACCTTAAATTTGTATCAATAAACCAAGATCATACCAACACTAATCTCTATAAAATATTCCTCTTTAAATGTAAACAAACATTTATAAACAATATTTGAGAATATGGGCATAGTTTTATCTAAACCGCTTCCTGATTTTTGTTGGGTGAAGTAATTTTTTTGACAATTTATTTCTTTTTTAACTCTCTGTACACTTTTTCTTCTCTCTCCCAAGCCTAAATACATTTATCCAATCATGGGATTCTTTTAGAGCTCTTTTATGTCTGAAACTGTCCCATTGTGTATCTATAATTCTTTACTGTCCAGGAGCACTTATTAAAATGCTAAGCACTTCCTTAAAACTTAAGCTGCATCTTTACCAAGATATATATGAATCTACCTGGTTGTGTCACACAGTCCAACATGGCAGAAGTTCCTTCATTTCCTGAGACTGCCAAGTGGGAGCTATCCTCACCATCTCAACTCTGACAATTAGTTGACCCATGTTGCCACCAAGTAACTTTTAGCACACTATCCACAAACCCCATTTAAATGCTCAGCTTCCTGAAATAGCCAGAAGTCATGCTGGCAGCATGGCCCAGAAGTCAATTATTATAAAACAGCAACTTTTTTTTACTGCTACTGCTGAATCAGGAAAACCTCTCTTAAAGGAACCATGCCTCTACTTGCTTCTAGCAAACAGTTTCAGCCAAGAAAATGCTGCTACCAAAACATGCTTAACTCTGTTCTTTTGTGTCTAGGATTATTTTTTAGGCTTTCAGGTTTTATGTGGATTTTAGTTGGTCGTATTGTCCTCACATTGGGCACCAATTGTTGTGGGAAGGCTGCTTTGTTGGTTCCCAACTGCTTAACCCCAAAATAATTACACAGAAACTATATCAATTAAATCACTGCTTGGACTTTGGTTCTAGCTTCTTATTGGCTAACTTTTATTTCTTTTTATTTTATTTTTTTTTAGCATGTGTTTTTTTTTCTTTTTTTTTATTGATAAAAGGAGAATAAAAAAAAACAAATTTCCACCTCCTCCCAGCCTCCCATTTCCCTCCCCCTCCTCCCACTCTTCTCCCCCTCCTCCCACTCTTCTCCCCCTCCTCCCACTCTTCTCCCCCTCCTCCCACCCCTCTCCCCTTCCCCCCACTCCTCTCCCCCTCCCTCTCCAGTCCAAAGAGCAGTCAGGGTTCCCTGCCCTGTGGTAAGTCCTAGGTCCTCCCCGCTCCGTCCATATCTAGGAAGGTGAACATCCAAACTGGCTAGGCTCCCACCAAGCCAGCACATTAAGTAGGATCAAAACCCCGTGCCATTGTCCTTGGCGTCTCATCAGCCCTCATTGTTCGCCATGTTCAGAGAGTCCAGTTTTATCCCATGCTTTTTCGATAACAGTCCAGCTGGCCTTGGTGAGCTCCCAGTACATCAGCTCCACTGTCTCAGTGGGTGGGTGCACCCCTCGTGGTCCCGACTTCCTTGCTCATGTTCTCCCTGCTTCTGCTCCTCATTGGGACCTTGGGAGTTCAGTCCAGTGCTCCAGTGTGGGTCTCTGTCTCTATCTCCATCCATCACCAGATGAAGGTTCTATGATGATATGCAAGATATTCGTCAGTATTGCTCTAGGATAGGGTCATTTCAGGTTCCCTATCCTCAGCTGCCCAAGGAACTAACTGGGGACCTCAGCTTGGGCACCTGGGAGCCCTTCTAGGGTCAAGTCTCTTGCCCACCCTAAAGTGGCTCCCTTAACTAAGAATTGTGGTTCCGTGCTTCCCTATCCAACCTTCCTTTATCCCGATCCTCCTGTTTCCCCAAGTCCCCCCCTCCTTCCCTTCTACCTTTTCTCTCCCCATCTCCCCTTACCCCCATCCCACCCCACCCCCAAGATCCCAATTTTCTCCCCGGCAATTTTGTCTACTTCCCTTATCCAAGAGGATAACTATATGTTTTTCCTTGGGTTCACCTTCTTACTTAGCTTCTTTAGGTTCACCTATTGTAGACTCCGTGACCCCTATTTATGGCTAGAAACCAATTATGAGTGAGTACATCCCATTTTCATCTTTTTGGGTCTGGGATACCTCACTCAGGATAGTGTTTTCTATTTCCATCCATTTGTATGCAAAATTCGAGAAGTCATTGTTTTTTACTGCAGCGTAGTACTCTAGTGTGTATATATTCCATACTTTCTTATTTCCATTTCTAGTAATCTGTGTATCACCATGAGGCTGTGGCTTACAGGATAAAATTCTGGCATCCCTCTCTGGCAGGGCTACATGGTTTCTCTCTGACTTCATTTCCTTTATTTCAGCATTAAGTTTAGTTTTACCCACTTAGATCTGTTTCCCTGTAGTTCTGCTATAAGAAAAAGAAGTTCCTTCATTAACCAATGATATTTACAGCATACAAAGGAGAATCCCACATCAAGTTTGAATCTTTTGCCTAGAAAAGCCCTCCAACCCTCATGAAACTTCAGTATTCTTTTCTGGCATGAACCCGAGAAATCACGAAGGTAACCAAAATGTGAGCAAAGAAGTTTAGGATCATGAGATTTGTGTGACTCAAAAACTATCTTTAAATTTTTGGTAGGAATTGTGTGTTGTGTTTTAGCATGAACTCTTGTTATTTTATAACAATGTTTTCAAATTTTGAGTGAAGCTGAACCTAACTATAAAATAATTATTTTTCTGGGGAATTTTAATATCATGTAACATCCAGCCTCTTGCTTGATTTCTGATTACATATTTTAGCTAGAATTGCAGAGGGAGAGCAGGAAATACAGAATAAAAATGTGATCTGGTAGAAACCTGTGGAGAAAGTAGACTGAGAAAACTGTAGAGGTGAAATGACTGTTAAATGAATAATAGCACAATTAAAGAGAAACCTTTTGGTTTGCACTAGGACAGTAAGAATTATACGCTGAGTAGCATGTAAGTCTCTATGGCATAAAATGGATATTTATATGAAGGGGAGGGACCTGAAAACAGTTCTCAGAAACATAAAGACACTATTTTATGAAATACTACTGTTTAGGAACATGATCCATCTAGTTCAGCTATGTAAACACAGAGGCATGAAAGGTCAAATACATCTGTGACTCAATGGTGCCGTGACACATCTCCAGTGGACAGAGAATCCTGGAATCATCTATGCAGTAAGAATTTCAAATGCCTAAATAAATGTATGAGTTACTGGGTCATGGAGGTTTATAATAAGGCTCCAGAATGTGTCTGTAGTCTAACTACAAAGGAAGTTTAGATGCACTATATATAGCTCCTCAGTGGACTGTGCATGAAGCACTGATTTTCATGCTAAGGTTACAAGTGAACACATCAAAGATATCACTAATGTAGGATATTCACAGAAGAGAACAACAGGAACTAGGTAGAGTAGCCCAAATAAGTTTACCAGTAGCAGAAATGTAGAGTTGCACTTGGGGAGTCTACTGGATGCTATAAATGGAGCTGAAGCCTTCTTTATCTATTGTGCTGAATTTTTCTGCGATTTATTTTTCCTAGCATCACCTTGTTATGCTTTCCCCTACCTCAATTTTGAAATATTAAATCTTACTCTAAGCTATTCATGTTGGAAATAAATAACTTATTTGATTTCACAGTAGTGTAAAGTTGAAAGCATGATTCATATCTCAGAGGAATGCATGGAGTTTAAATTTTTATACAGTGCTGATAAAGTGACTTTTAATGTTATGAATGAATTTTGTGTTATAAAATACATGTGTTCACATAGACAGAAAAGTTTGTCTAATAACAATTAGCTATAAATTGTAACAGGCTAATCATAAATTTCAATACTCGGTACCTTGTTTATGCTACTATTTTGATCATTGGGGTACCTTTAGTTTGGATCACTAACTTGGTGAGTGGGTTTTAAAGGGGTTGAGTTTGGAGGATTGAAGACAGCCCTTGTTTCCAGAATCATCTCTCTTCCCTAAACCTTTGGAGAGAAAACAAAATTTGGCCTACTATTTCCAAATGCAACAATAACCTCCCATCTAAGCTAGATTAAACTATTAATATTTCCTTAAATATAAGGCAAAATAAGCCATGTCTTACTTAAGTTATTGTTTTTCAGGGAATTCCAAAGAAAATAGATATTGCAGGAAACAAGACAGATTCTAAATGAAATAAATGATATATACCTGCTGATCTCAAAATTAAAATCGCTGTTTAGATGGGGCCTTTCTTGGCATGAGAATGGTCTCCTTAGCCTCATGCATTTCAATGCTTAGTCACCTGGTAGTATAATTGTTTAAGATTATTCCTTATGGCCTTGTTGGTTTAATTTTGCCACTGGATGTGGGTTTCATCATCATTATGCCTTGGGATGCTTATGTATGCATGGGCAGCCTGTTTGTGGTGGTAATCCAGTCATTCCTATCCTGGGCAGTCAAAGATGCTTGTGTTATTGTCATATCCAAGGTTCCACAGTCTCCCATTATACTATCTATCCTGCATTTTTTGTGCCTCCTCTTTGTCTTATCCCATGTACTCCTCCAAGCAGGGTTATCTTTAGGTATCTGCTGTCATTCATTGTCATAACATGGCTAAAATAGGGCAAGTGCCGTGGTTGTATCCTGAAGTTTTCTTTTTCCTGTAGATGGAGACGTTTCTTAATGTCATCATTGCATGGCCTATTTCTTTGTGTGATGATGCCTAGAATCCTCCTGAGACATGCCATCTCAAACACATTCAGCCATTGTTCTGAGCAGCATTTTATTGTTCAGATTTCAGAGTTATAAAAAACACAGCTCAAGACAAGTGTCTCATATACTTGCAATTTTGTGATGTCCTTATGTCTCTTTGCTCACCAAATCATTCCTAGAGTCTGGAATGCAGCTCTCACTATCACTATCTACCATCTTAAGTCTGAGATAGTTCCCTCCTTTGAACTGAAGTTTCCTCTCAGATAAACAATGTTGACTGTTGAATGTTCTGATTCTTTACTACAATGTTCAAATTTTTTTTGCACCCTTCCCAACTGTTGTATTTCAGTTTTTTTGATGTTTACTTATGAAGGTTTTCCCTTACTTCCACAAATCTACTTATTTATCATGGCCTATAGCTCATTTAGGCTTTCAGCAAGTCTTAGTGCTATATTGTCTGCAAAATGCAAATTGTTGATTTGCATACAACCTATTTGCATGAATAGCTACTCATCCTTCAGGGTTGTTGCGATTATTAATTACTGGAATATATTAAAGAGTAGTGGTGAGAGGACACATCTCTGCAATACTACTAAGATTGTCTTAAACTGATCACTTAGTTTTCCCCAGACTTTGACTGAAGCAAATTTATCTTTATAGAAATTTTCTAGTATTCTTATGATTTTCTCTGGGTACCTGTGGAACCTCATTGAGTTCTTTCCTCCAAATGCTATTGAACACATTCTTGTAGTCGATGTAATAGACATATAAGATTTTTCCAAATTCTTCATATTTTTCTGTCAGTTTCTTAAAAGTGAATGAAGATTTGATTAGTTGTTCTCCTGTTATCTCTGAATCCTAACTTGGCCTGTTCTAGGATTCCCTCTGTTCAGCCCTTGATCTATTGTAGGACAATGGAGAAGAAGATCTTGGTGCTGTGGCAAAACAAACTAAAGCAAACAAAGAGGCAATCCACTGGCAGCAAAACCCCACAACCTCTGTGCAGGGAGGTCAAAGGAGGAGGGAAAAAGGATAGAGAGCTGTATAGACAAGGTATATGCAAAGAGGTTGAAGAGGTTACATTCCATAATAAAACATATATTGTCTACAAAGGTATCAGATGAATAACTGCCTGATATGATATCTATCTTCAAGTGATTAAAGATGGGCAAGTTCATTTATTAACAGAACAAGGGGAAGTAAAGCAAAGATGGAGACAATACTTTAACACCCTATACAATGACCCTAATGTTGTCAACATAGACCAAAACAGAAAACACTTTGGTAGCCACTCGAACACCAGAGATAATAAGGAAATATTAAATATTAAGAGGAGTGAGACAGAGGAAGCTATCAAGAGAGTGAAATACAGGAAGTTCCCAGAAGGGGATGACATCACAGTGGAGGATCTGGAGGCTGCTACAATGAGCTGCCAAATTTCTCCTCATACTCCTCAGAGAGATACAGGAACATGAGGCAATTCCCACAAAATGGAAGCACTCAGTCGTAAATTTAATACACAAGATGGACAAACTGGACTGCTGAAATTCAGGGCCATTAGTTTGTTGTTAGTGGATGTGGGTTATGAGACTTCAAAATCCCACTCCAGGTCCCAATCTCTTATTTCTCTCTCCATCTTTCTCTTTCTGTCTCTCCATCTCTCTCTTTCTATTGCCTGCAGATCAAGATATAAAACTTTCAGTTACTGCCCCATTGTGAAATGTCTATTCCTGACATAGCGATCACTGAGGAATCTAAAACTGTAAGCATATCTCTAATTTCTCCAATTGAATACTTTCTTTTATGAGAGTTATCTTGGTTATGGTGATATCTCCACAGAAGTAGAACAGTAACTTAAACATTGGATCAAGCCACATAGCAAAATCTCAGTGATAGTTTAAGAAATGTGAATTTATCAAAGCATATAGATTATTTACAGTGTGGATTTTACTGGTGACAGTCTGAATTCTAAATGCACCTCATGAATGTGATCATAGATTACTAATAAAGTAATATATCTTGAACTGACAGAAAGGAATAACGTTGTTCAGTAAACAGTAGTTATTTTGGTCTGCTTCCCATTGAGCAAGGATGGATAAATTTTGTTTAGGCGATAACATTGTTAAAAATGAACCACAATTCTTAGTTAAGGGACCCACTTTAGGGTGGGCAGGAGACTTGACCCTAGAGGGGCTCCCAGGTGCCCAAGCTGAGGTCCCCAGTTAGTTCCCTGGGCAGCTGAGGATAGGGAACCTGAAATGACCCTACCCTAGAGCAATATTGACGAATATATTGCATATCATCCTAGAACTTGCATCTGGCAATGGATGGAGATAGAGACAGAGACCCACACTGGAGCACTAGACTGAGCTCCCAAGGTCCCAATGAGGAGCAGAAGGAGTGAGAACATAAGCAAAGATGTCGGGACCACGAGGAGTGCACCCACCCACTGAGACAGTGGAGATGATCTACTGGGAGCTCACCAAGGCCAGCTGGACTGTTACCAGAAAAAGCATGGGATAAAACTGGACTCTCTGAACATGGCGAACAATGAGGGCTGATGAGACGCCAAGGACAATGGCACGCGGTTTTGATCCTATGCAATGTGCTGGCTTGGTGGGAGCCTAGCCAGTCTGGATGTTCACCTTCCTAGATATGGATGGAGGGGGGAGGACCTAGGACGTACCACAGGGCAGGGAACCCTGACAGCTCTTTGGACTGGAAAGGGAGGGGGAGAGGAGTGGGGGGAAGGGGAGAGGGGTGGGAGGAGGGGGAGAAGAGTGGGAGGAGGGGGAGAAGAGTGGGAGGAGGGGGAGGGAAATGGGAGGCTGGTGGGAGGAGGTGGAAATTTGTTTTTTTTCTTTTCTTTATCCTTTTATCAATAAAAAAAAATCAAAAAAAAAAAAATGAATGCATGAGATGGAGTACAAGCACTAATCTAAGCCTGCCCAAGAATGACTTTCTTTTAATTTCTCCCTATTGTCCTCCCTACATGCATGTTCCTTTTTATAGTATGTATAACAAGGGTTAACTTATATCAGGAGCTTATTCATTAGGATATTAGCTTATTATCCAAAAGTCACATTTATTTTACCAAAATAAAGTTGATTTATAGTAAAGATATCTCAAAAGAATTTCCAGTGTTCCAAGTGCAAAATGACAAAATCCAGTTCCATCTGAGTCAAACTATGTCTTAAGAATGCCAAATATCCAGACAAAAAGAAAATGGGGAAGCAGAAGAAAGAAACAAAGAAAGGAAAGGGAAGAGAAGAAATTGACTAAAAAGGTATTCTCTTTAGTTTGTAGGAGCTAGTCTACAAAAGCAATGAAATTTGTATACGTATTTCTCAGAGTGCCTGTTGCCAAAATTTGGAATAATAATGAAACAATTACAAGAGGTGAAAGAGATCACGAGTCTGCTATCAACTAGCTGAATAAAAGCTGAGCTTGATGTTTAGGGATTTTGTTCCGGGCCCAAAAAAACTGATAGAGATAAAGACTGTACCTATTTGCAATTCTTTTCTATTATTTTCATAATTTTTAAACTGTAACATGTTATAGGCATATATGATATAATGTATCACAAAATTATAATATATTATGTTTTATAGTTTATATATTATATATGTGTAACTTGATAAATAAAAATAATATTGGTAATTTCTTTCACATAAGATACCAATTGCTAACTGCTCTATGGTTGTTGTCGGTCTAATGTTTCAGACAGTAGTAATCCATTCTTTCCCGTGCTGTTGTGTTTCAGATCTTCTAAGGTGGAATTTTTCATCCAGGGGGAAATGGGTGGAGGGTCCTGAGACTCCAGAGATAAACAAAGTGTTACACGTCTGGGAAAGCTGAAACTTGAAAGATAATGAAAGCCTTTCCCCAGTTTTATAGAAACAATAAATAGCAGGAGGGGAGAAGATACTGACCAGCTAAACTCAGAGGGATCCCTCCTATATAGTGAGCTTCTTTTAAGCCATTCAGAGATCTCCAGGAATGCAACTTTCATGAGCAATCCATTGCTTAAGCAGACTTTTTGGTGGCCCAGCTACTTTTGAGTCATGTGTTATCACATAAGAAACCCTTCAACCATACTCTACTTAGTAATCCCGAAATAAAGTTAAATTCAGTTTAATAATTACTTTGGTTTTCCATGAGGTTTTTTTTTTCTGACATGAATAGATGTATACATTGCTTCTTCCCAGAAAAGGTATATCACATAGTAGTTATATATTTCTACACTGAGAGAGTGAACAACTAATCTGTGACCAAAATTTACCTTACCATTTGTTTCACTAAACCATCTTTAATTATAGCAATTTGCACACTTAATGACAATGGTTTTGGAAATATAACCATTGTTAATATAACAGATAAAATATATCTATATTCTATTTATAAGGTTTCCATACAATATCTGTTTTTATGGATCATGAAAAGTGCTTCTAGAAATTACAATTTTAACATGTCTTCATTAACTGTAATATTCAAGTTTGCTTCATTTGTTATAGGTATACTCCAGTGAAGAAATGTTTAACAAAGTGACATTATGAATATTGACATAATCATCATATTCCTTGTTAACATAAGACAACCAAAAACAATTGAACTTGGTGAAAAAAATAATGTTGTATAAACAAAAGAAATTTCTCTGATTAAAATATAAATTAGCCAGAAATAGAATTAAAATCTATCATTCACTATCATTGTGATAGAGATAATTTTTTCTCACTGTTTTGAATGCGCATTTACACATATGACTATATCTACATTATCAAGTATTATAAAGAGGTGAAATTATATTATAATGTATATTCACAAAATATATATTATGAACAAAATTTAAAAATAAGAAAACTAGAATTCATTTCAGCGGGCTTATCAAACTCCTCACTTGCCACTGTAAGCATATACTTAACAAACCAATATGTTTTGGAGAATAAATAATAAGATAAAATTATTAGATTTATGATCATGAAATCTACTTATGATAATACAATATTGAAGTATTGGCCATTTATGTATCTTTTATAAATGGATGGATGGATAGATGGGTACAAAAATATAGAGAACACAATTAGGACAAAGAAAAGGTAAGGAAGAGATCCACAGTAAGATGTGTTTTGTGCTGTCAATATTCCAGTATTTCTGTGCTGCATTTTGTGTAGTCTTTTACTTTATACTTTCCATTTTTTATAATTACAGATTGATAATTTAATTATATGGTACTTGGAGGAAAGAAATAAGATAAAACATCTAAATAACTTTGCGTTATGTCAAATTTAAAAAAAAAAAAGTGCTGAGGCTACCACTATCCTGTGAAGTTCAGGGCCATTAGACTAAGAATTGTTGACTGCAGGCAAAATTAGCTGCAGAAAAAGTGAGAGGAGAACAAGACAGCAAGAAGTGGGTGAGGAGGGAGGGAAAGGTTATA
Organism: Microtus pennsylvanicus; assembly: GCF_037038515.1. Lineage (NCBI taxonomy): Eukaryota > Metazoa > Chordata > Mammalia > Rodentia > Cricetidae > Microtus > Microtus pennsylvanicus. Next base: position 59,474,430 of record NC_134593.1, read on the forward strand.
AGACACTAGAAAAAAATGCCTTCTAGAAACTTTGACCTTTGCTTGATAGGTGATACCAGTTGCTGATGTCCTCACAGGGACTTAGCTGAAGAATAAGTAGCTGACATTCTTTTCCCCTCTTCAGAATCTCTAATGCAAAAGTCCCTTCAAGTCAGGCCACAGGGTACAGAGCAAGGCAGTGAAGGATGAAGAGCCCTCTGAAGAGGAAAGCCCATGATATTTAGCTCAGAAGGAGCTGGAAAAAAACATGCTAATCATTTTCTTTTATATATCTAGTTGGAGCAAGAGCTGTGCTTTTACTCTCACAGTTACATCAACGAAACTTTTAGCTTCGAGCCTACTTAATTGCAAAAGTATAATGCATATTTTAATGAATGTATGTATGAATAGGGAAACAGTTGCATCTATTCTTAAATTATTTACAAGTGGAATATGGAGTGCTCTTGTATACTTTGCTCCAGAGAATTATATTTATGACTAGAGGATTATACATACAAAGCTAAATAAAAGAAGCACATTTTCCAAAACTGGGAATTGTCTGCTAAATAATAAAGTACCCCATTAGTGCTGAGCCACTGCCATTGGACTCATTCATGCAGAGATATAGCCTTTTTTAAAGGATGGGGAAGAGGAAATGAAGGCCCTGAGTAGGTACTAGGACTGCATGCACACTATTATCTCTAGGTCTTCCAAGATCCTTCAATTATGGGGCCCATCAGAGACATTCATTTCAGTGTTAGTATCAGGAGAGCTCTGCTTCTCCTGAAGAAATGTTTTTGTTAGCCCCTTGAGGACTTTCTAAATCTCTGTACAGATTTTTGCTTTGGCAGTTGGAGATTTAATGTTTAAACTTGTGGTCTGATTTAAAAGTGTACAACATTTTAAATCTGTTAGATTTGCATATTAATACTATCTTTAGCTTATCTTGTTTTTCTTTTATGCACTATAAATCTGTTTGAGTTTTTAGCCATTCTGGGGATGTTCTTATTTGGTCATATGCCCTTAAAAAGAAGAAGAGTATAAGTTTTCTATTTCTCTGTTTTTTAAAAACTGCTAATGGAATCAAAGACTAATTAAAAGTAACACAAAATATATGTAAACTATCTGATACAATACGTGTAATAAGAATATTCATTGTAAATTTTGTTTATGTTGATACTACTAAATTCATAACATTTAGCAAAAAATGCAAATAAACACACACACACAAATACTTGTTGGTAGCTTCCTGCATACACACTAGCATTATTAGTAAGTCTCAGATTTTTGAAATAGACTAAACAAATATCTGAGTACAGAAAAAACTACTAAGTAATTCCATAGAATAGTAAATTCTGTTAGTGGAAAGTTTTGAAATCTATGTTCAAACATTTCCAGTTCTTGCATAGGCCTTGTGGTCATGATAGCTGACATACTGAGAGTTTTCTTCAGGGAAGCAATTCTAGAGAAGTTATTCACTTTCTAGTGGATATTTCTAAAGCCAAGCACATGTTAATTGACTTAATTTGAAAAAAAAAAGCAGAAAACATGAATTTGGGAGGGAAAGTAGCGGGGACAGAGAGAGGAGAAATTGATCAAATCACATTATATGTGTCTGGGACATTCTCATAAAATAAAAAAAAATAACTTTAAAAAGAGTTGTGGTTGTCTACATTTTTAAAGCTATAATGGAAGACACCCCCTAGTCCCCATTGAACCTTCACTGAAGATAGGGACTGAAAATGAATGAGAACAGTCAATAAATGCACAAGTAATCTACTTTGGTGATAAAATATAAATGATGTGTTTTGAATACATCAGAAGAAAAGGTCATTTTACTAAATCTGCTTTTTCTCAGTTCCCTTGAGCTCATATCAACAAACACTTGATCTCCACTGCTAAGATGGAAGCAGCGTGTCACTGCTACCTTTAAAGGCTGTCAATATTTTATAGCAAAAGGACATGTGTTTCTTTGATATTTATAATTAATGAACGCGTAAAACCTTGTTTGAATAGCCTATAAAATAATAATATACCTGTGGTACTGTTTAGAATTTTAGAATGTGGCCAAATATTCATATTGTATATCTGAAAAAATATACATTTTTTTCTCAGAAAGTTTAATGATTGGGTCCATAAGCTGGCTCAGTGTGTAAAGGTACTTCCTACCAAGTCTGATGAGTCAAATCTTCCGAAAAACCCATATGCACCATTATATACTTGCACGGACCTCCCCCAACAATATATATTTACAGTAAAATTACCAGTGAAAAAGGAAAAAGAAAAATTTATTTCTAAAGTACTTTAATAACAGATTAATATGAAGGAAAATACAAAACTATTTCATTTAACTATTTAACTTTTTTTTTTTTTTATTTTTGAGACAGGGTTTCTCCGTAGCTTTTTGGTTCCTGTCCTGGAACTAGCTCTTCTAGACCAGGCTGGCCTCGAACTTTTATGTAACTTGATAGCTACCATAAGACAATAAACAACCAAGGAAATAGGAAAAATTGTGCTTGTTTGTACTTAGATTACTTAGATCTTTTGTGTCATGAGCAGTTGTGCAGAACTACATGTTATAAAGTGGGAGTGCTATCATGATATGCCGAAAGGTACACACAGAGGAAGGGGTTTCCTGATAATTCAGATTCCTCTCTGTTTGCATGTGGCTTTCCAGAGATGAATACTCCTTCTTTCAGGTTGGATGGACATAGTTTTTCAATGATATATTTTGAAAAAGATATGAGAGTATGAAGAGAGTGACCCTTAAATCCATAAATTCTCTCTCTCTCTCTCTCTCTCTCTCTCTCTCTCTCTCTCTCTCTCTCTCTCTCTCTCTCTCTCTGTCTGTCTCTCTTTATTTCCAAGTATCCAAAGTTCATTGAGTAACACTTAGCACCACTGTCTTCCATACTCCTTCTATCCATACTCCTTCTAGAATGGCCAATTAAGCAGCATTTAAAATATTCAACCGCCTTTCTAATAAACAGTCCTATGATCCATATTCCTTCAAAGAAAAGTATGGCCAAGCCTAACATATCCCATTACTGTACCTACTTCTGTTTTACTTAGGGGTTCTATTACTGTGAGGAGACACTAGAGTCATGGTAACTCTAATAAAGAAAAAAAAAACATTTAATTGAGCGGCTTACCTTTGGGGAGTTTCAGTCTATTGTCATCATGGTGACATATGGTGGCATGCAGGCAGACATGGTGTTGGAGAAGTGGCTGAGAGTCCTACATCTTGACCAGCAGGCAACAGGAAGTGGTCTGAAACATTGAGTATGACTTGAGCATATTTGAGACCTCAAAGCCTACACTCATAGAGACATACTTTCTCCCAAAAGGCCCTACCTAATTCTAACAGTGCCACTCACAACAAGCTTGTAGGGATAAATTCCATTCAGATTACCCCATGCCATTTTCTTCTGTTGATTATAGTTATCACTGACTCATCCTGTTTCAGCTATGTCAGCCTTAGTCTTCAGGATGCTAATAATGCTTTCAGAATCTACAATAATGAAATAGCCAACTTATTTCCTCTGATGTAGAAAGAACTTATTTAAAAATTTATAACCATGCTATTCATAGCTCAAAACCACTTAGTGTGATTTATTACAATAACTTAAGTAACTATGTACTTTAAAAAGAAATCCTTGTAAATAATATGCACTATTAAGTATGTTTTATTTTCTAAACATAGATTATTATTCCAGTGCCTTTCATTACAGCTAAATGTTTAAAAATTAATTATGTTTTTCAGTCAGGGCATCTTTTATGCTGCTGTTCCCATTTGAGTTTTTATTCCCACTTTCTTGAATGAAAAAAATAGAGTTCAACAGTGCATTTAATTGGAATTTAGATTCCCTAACAGTCTGTCTCCCATCAGAGTGGTTTGAATTCCTGACAAATAGCCTGTTGTATTAAAGTAGTCATTGATACAGGAAGTGCTAGTTTAAAAGAAAAAGTACAGACAGTGAAGAATTGCAGATTACTGAGAAACTATTCACACTTTAGATTTCCATGCCTTTGAGATTTAAAAAATTGCTAAACCAGATGAGGTATTCTGCACTCTGCATCTGCTTTGAAACAGATTAATGAAGTTACATTTAAAAAGTGCCTAAATTTCTCACTGATGTGACTGTCAAATTCATGTGTTTATTAGAGTCCCCAAAATATAACTATTGTTTTTAAAGACTAATATAAACCTTTAAGAATAATTTGTTAAATTATTGAGCAAAAAATCCAGTGTTTAATACTTTATGAATAAAATTAGAAATATTTTAACAAATGCTTGTGAAAAGAAACAACTTTTTTATCATATGACCGTAGAAACACACTTTGCTACTTATATGTCAAGGCTACTGTTTAAGGCAAAGATATTAAATAGGGTTCAAGTAAGAAGAATAAATATAGCCTCCCAAATAAGAGTAGTGTAAAGTTTATAGTATTAATAAAAGATTTATAAATCAACTAATGCAATGTGGCTTACATCATATGGATATTCTTTATTATCAAGAAAATTAGACAGAATTACTACTTTGTTCCACATTCTATGTTTTATTATGTTTCAATCAGGAGAAGTTACTGACCGTGATTTTTTTTAATTTTTAAAATAATTAATATGTAGTTACAGTTTTTCTCTCCTTTTATTCCCTCACTCTCATAACTCCGATATCTTTTCCCTTTATCCCTCTTATATTTTTTAGTTTGCACTGAGTAGGTTTTCAACTCCAAATCAGTGTATAATATGTATGTAGGAAGAGAAAAAAATGTAGACATGAAATATGAATGATATCTATTTCATCATTTGTTCCATTTTTATGTAAAACAAGATCTGTAAATACCAGTACTACAGGATGTCTCTATACTAAGTTCAACTTAAAGGAAAATAGGCATGCACAAGAAAATCCAGTGCATGACAAATACTCAGGTAGGCATAGTTACACTGTAGAAAGATTTAGAAGTTCTGGTGATTGCATGCACAGTACAGTGAAAAAAAAAGCATCTTCAGCACTATTCATCCACGAACTTAAACAAAACAAAAGTGGTTAATATTACACATTTTAAAACTTCAATATTAATATTTTTGATACAGGGTCAACTCTCTCTCTCTCTCTCTCTCTCTTTCCAGGCTGGCTCAAAATGGACAACACTCATATCAAGTTTCCCATGCTTTCTTTGTAGACTTGACATATAACACCATGGCAAGCTGTCAAGTATAATTCAATCTAAAAAAAAAAAAAAAAAAAACGTATGAACTAAACTCCAACTTCAAATGCTTACAAAGTTCAAACATAAAATGAAGATTTAGGATAAATGAAGAGTTTCAGAAAGGTATTAATTTGTAATTGTCATAAGAGTTATAATTTTGGTATAAGACAGATCATACTAAAAGATAATTAGGCAAAATATGCAAAAGTGTGTTCTTATACACTGTAACTAACAAAATCTTCAAATGGAAGCTTATGTCATTGGAAAAAATCTACGAATAGTAATTATCAAGCATAAACTATATAATTTAGATAATTATAGCTAAAACTAAACTGAAAAACTTTGAAAACTTTTAAAGTCAACATAAATATGAGTAAAAGGCTCCAAACAATGTTTAGTATAAAGAAGATTCACTAACATTTAATCATGTTGGGTTAAAATAATAACTAGCAAATAGGATGTATTAATGAACTAAAATGAGAAAGTGTCCGTGATAATATACAACAGCTTTGTTTGTGGGGAAAAAACAAAAAAAAATAAAATAAAACATAAAAAATTAAAAACAAAAACAAGCAAACAAAAAAAAACAGAGAATATAAGAATAAGGAAGAACCAATGCATGTATCTAATTGTAAAAGCAAATTGCATAACTGAGAAAAATATATCAATACATACATCAGAATATGACATGAAATGTTATACTACATTGAAATCTTTAAAAACAACATATCAATTAAATCATAGAAACATTTACAGTAGAAATTGATTAATACAAGTAAATATATATATATACATATATATATATATATATATATATATATATATATATATGACTCTATTTTGCACTGAGTACATTTTCAACTCCAAATCAGTGTATATGTGTGTAGGAAGAGAAAAAATATAGACATAAAATGTGAATGATATCTATCTCATTATTTGTTCCATTTTTATGTAAAACAAGATCTGTAAATATCACTATACTAATTGAATAGGTAGGTGTATAGAAATAGATCAAAGGTTATTCAAAAACACTGTTAATCTTAGCCTGAGAAGTACATCAATGCAAGCTATGCTTTGGGAAGCTAAAAGAGCTAAAGAGAACAGAAAATGAGCTTTGAAGCATAGAAATGATAATTATAGTGCAAAACTAGATAGTATTAATTGATATCTTATCTCAGAGTCAGACAGACAGACACTTAGGGAGAGAGAGAAAGAGGGAGAAACAAAGGATGAGGGAGATGATAAATAGATAGATGATAGATAGATAGATAGATAGATAGATAGATAGATAGATAGATAGATAGATGATAGATAGATAGATAGATAGATAGATAGATAGATAGATAGATAGATAGATAGATACAAGTTCCCAGAGAAGGAAACTAATGTTGATTATACCACTTGAAAATTCATAGTTATATAAGACATAAGTGTAATGAAAGGAAAGAAGTGTGACAAGAGGTGTAATCATGGAATGTTTCCTGATATTTTTTTAATTTATTTATTTATTAAAGATTTCTGTCTCTTCCCCGCCACTACCTCCCATTTCCCTCCCCCTCCCCCAATTAAGTCCCCCCCCCAGCCCGAAAAGCAATTAGGGTTCCCTGTCCTGTGGGAAGTCCAAGGAACCCCCACCTCCATCCAGGTCTAGTAAGTTGAGCATCCAAACTGCCTAGGCTCCCACAAAGCCAGTGCATGCAGTAGGATCAGAAACCCATTGCCATTGTTTTTGAGTTCTCAGTAGTCCTCATTGTCCACTATGTTCAGAGAGTCCGGTTTTATCCCAGGCTTTTCCAGACCCAGGCCAGCTGGCCTTGGTGACATGGACATTGAGCCTATAATTAGTGATCCTAGAGAAGCTAAATAAGGAGAGCCCAAAGAAAAACATATAGGCATCCTCCTGAATATTAACCTTCAGCAGGCGATGAAAGGAGACAGAGACAGAGACCCACATTGGAGCACCGGACATAAATCTCAAGGTCCAAACCAGGAGCAGAAGGAGAGAGAGCACGAGCAAGGAACTCAGGACGGCAAGGGGTGCACCCACACACTGAGACAATGGGGATGTTCTACTGTTTCCTGATATTTTGATGAAGGGGTTCTTTAATTGTGTGACTTTGAAATTCCTGATTCTAAATTCTAGCTCTATTGTCAGTCTATGAGAGTGAATAGATGAAAGTATTCATGCCTACATAAGACAATAGAAGAAAGGAAATCACTTCTTTCCACTTAACATGATTATTGTTCGGTTTAAATGCAGTTGTGTCTGGGAAAAACTTGGAAAAATACCCGAGACACAATAACATTTCAATAAATGTTGGCCATTTGTATTATTATCTAAAACTCTTTCAGAGGAACAAAATCGCTAAGAACTGACTCAAGAGCATACTAATTTTCTTCAAGTCCTAAATGGTGCCATTTTTAGTTTAACCTAAAGCTAAAGCAGGTAGAGTTTTAAAAAGTTTACGTCAATTTTGCGCAAAACATCAATATAACAAACAAAACAAAACCAAAACATCAACAACTAGATGACTGGCCAGCGTCCAGAGACTTGCTCACTTCTAGTGGTTTCTTCCCTTCTGATCTGACATCAAGCACCAGTCATGCCAGACATAACTGACTGTTTTTTGGAGCAGATTAAAGGCTACTACATAGTTCATTTTTAGACAGCTCTCTGTAATACAAGTATATTAACCACAGAAAAACAAATAGAGACACACATGGAGCATTTGTATCTTCTTTTAAATGATTACCCCATCACTAAACATTGATCTTATTTAATCAGTCAATAATGTGAAAGCAAAATTCTTTCTTTGGCCTATTAAAAACATTGGGAATGGTGTTCCTTTAATGAAGTCTTGTCCATTTTGTTGAAATGACTTAATATTATTAATTATGAAAACTTGGTTGTATGAATTAAATTTGGTCATGATAGTTTGACATCTCCAATAAACAGGTTTCAGTTTTGACTGAAAAATATATTTCTATTCGACCACAAGTCTGTAAATAATTTTAAAATGTTATTATAAGAAATATATCATCTAAATTGATATTCTTTCTCAATAATGTAGTTTAGTTTATTTTACTAACCAATAATTCTGAAAATGGACCATAGCTGCATACATTTTAACTGAGGAATATATGTAAAAATTTCACTACAGAAGATGGCGGTTTAATATGAACTCTGATTTTAATTGCTTTCTTTCTTTCATTGCCTAAGGTGTAAAATAAGATGCAACTGTAGTATATAGTGCATTATAGAGGCACTATGCTCATTAAATATGTAAAATGGTTATTTTCAAACTATGAGTAGGGCCCCATGTGGCAGCATCATACTGATAAGTATGTATGTTCTTTATTGTTTTATTCCAAAGTGCATACATCTTGAGTATTATTTATTCATGCTCTTTAAAATTTACATAGGAAACAACAATATGTACACAATTTTTTTCACAATTTATAAGATTATAAAACACATCCAAATTTTACTGTATACAAAGCAACCTCTCATTGTCGTACACTATATTTTCATTTTGTTCAGTAAGAAGTTTGGCAGAATTTATAAAACAGACAGCACTCTTAGGTAGCTGATGCCATCCATGTTGGTGGAAATTATAATACATGTGCCAGTTCAGCAAATTTTAAGTGTTTCTCTTTCACTGGTTCCATGATATAAAATTTAATTTGGTATGACTCTCTAGTTGATTCTTGAGCTCTTAGTGATTATGAGAACTGTTTTAGAAGAAAAAAAGTAAAAATATTTAAATCATTCTCCCCCCATTTTATGTGTTTTCATTAAATAACAATGCCTCTTACAATCTTGAAAAATACACTTTAATTAGTTAAGTAAAAAAGTCAACAGATGGGTAATTTAACCAAAAAGACTTGAGATTTAGAAGGAGGCGTGAAATCAGAAACTGACTCTGTAATGTAGTATAAACCCAGGGTCATAATTTGTTTTCTTCATTTGTGCAATAAAATTTGTAAAAACTTTAATCTGTCATATTAAAACACTATTCATCATCAGCTATGTAACAAGCCTTTTCAGGGATAGACAGACATTCTTGAATAAAATAAGGAACTTACTTTAAAAAAATACTGTTGGGTTATTTTTACAATGAAGCAAAATTAAAAAAAAATGAATGACAAATGAAAATATAATATTAGAACTAACACTGATGTCAATAATGAAAATCTTCTAAATGGTATGCAAAGTTATTAACCTGTTTTTTGCTACATGTTATTTTGTACATAGGGCAAAGCAAAGCCAAAGGTATCAATGAAATATGTGAAACAAGACAAATTATTAAAAATCCATCTAGTTATGCGCCACATGAAGAATTCTTGTCAATGTAAGCTCTCTCATGCTGTTTATGATTCTACAAGTGTACTTTGGATTTTCCTATTTCAAAATTGGTTATACATGTTGTTATCTGTTTTCTCTTAAACAGAGCTCCTGAATTTCAAAAGAGTAGCCATTTCTTTTTGCTTTGTCTTCTTATCTTATGATTTGTACTTCTGTTCATATTCTTCCGTACTTTATGGTTTTCTATGCTTCCTGATTACTCAAGACAATGCTATTTTTCTCTGCTTTAATGATCAGAAAAAGCTAAAGTTGTGATAAAAAACTCAATTTTAATAAAAAGAAGAGCATCTATTTTTTTTTTATAAATGTCCTGCAATAATCCATTGGTAAGCAACAGTTTCTTTTTAATTCCCACTTTCTCTCCTTCTATCCCACTCTGCATTAGGACAAAAGGGTGTATTTTACCTATATTTTTACTGTGTGTAGTTCCTAGTATGAGGATTATAAGACAAGGTTGGAGTTCATTAAATCCTTGTTGAATTTTTTTGACTTGGCTCTTTTTCTAATCCACCCCTACCTCAAACTGAAAGAACTGAATTTCCCAAGCTGCCACATTGACCTTCCTATAAAAAGTGGCAGTATTTGCCATTGCTCCAGGAAGACATGAATAATGACTTCAATTTTATGACCATCAATACTGGAACACTAGAGACTAAGAAACTAACGCAGAGCAGAAACCAGAGAGCTTGTATTTGAGACAGATGTATCTCTCCATCATCCATGTTAACTTAATCTCTGAACCATAAAGGAGTGATGGTTTCTTAGTGGTACCAATAAGAGCCTGCGTACTGTCAATCACTGTCTTGATTTGCAAAAATCATCTGAGTGAAAATGCTTAAATTGTTAGAACATTCAATAAAGTATGTAAGCTATGTTAATATTAATAGTCTTACTACTAATACATTAATGTAATAGAGTGAATCGTTTTCCAGAGGGGGAAAATAAGCAAAGAGGGAACAGCTTATGAATCTAAGTAAACAAATGCTGATAACTTCAGAAAACAACCTACTTCAGGATCCAGCAATACCATTCTTGGGCATATACCCAAAAGATGCTCAATCATACTACAAAAGCATTTGTTCAACTATGTTCATAGCAGCATTATTTGTAATAGCCAGAACCTGGAAACAACCTAGATGGCCCTCAATTGAAGAATGGATAAAGAAAGTGTGGCACATCTACACATTAGAGTACTACTCAGTGGTAAAAAAAAAAAATGACATCCTGAATTTTACATGCAAATGGATGGAATTAGAAAATACTACCCTGAGTGAGGTAACCCAGACCCAAAAGATTAATATGGTATGCCCTCACTCATAAGTGGATACTAGCCATAAACAAAGGACATTAAGACTATAGTTCATGATCCTAGCAAAGTTAATTACAAAGGTGAACCCCCCCCCCAAAAAAAACATATATAGACACACCTGGGTATTGGAAACTTTGCCTGACAAAATTGGGAGCATGGGGGCAGGGGATAGAAGGAAAGGGAGAAGGGAAGGGTTGAAGAGAACTTGAGGGAATGGGATAGTCGAGATGGAGGAAGAACAGATATGCGAGCAAGAAAAGAGATATCTTGATTGAGGGAGCCATTATGGGGTTAGCAAGAAACCTGATTGTAGAAAAATTCCAGGAATCCACAAGGATGATCCCAGCTAAGACCCTATTCAATAGAGGAGAGGGTGCCTGAACTGGCCTTGCCCTTAAGTCAGATTGATGATTATCTTAAATATTATCATAGAACCTTTGTCCAACAACAGATGGAAACAGAGGCAGAGAACCACATCAGAGTACTGGACTAAGCGCTCAAGGTCCAGTTGAAGAGTGGAAGGGGTGAGAATATGAGCAAGGTCAAGACCATGAGGGGTTGGTTCACCCTCAGAGACAGTTTGCCAGTGAGCCTGGACTGGAAGTGAACAAGCATGGAATCAAACTAGTTCCTCTGAATGTGATTGAGAGTTGGGGTAGACTGAGAGGCTACCGACAGTGGCACTAGAATCCGTCTCTACTGCACGTACTGGCTTTTTGCGATCCTATTCTCTTTGGATGTGTACCTTGTTCAGCCTAGATGTAGCAGGGGAGGCCTTGGAATTGCCACAGGGCAGGATGACTTGCCCTCTCTTAGGATGGGGAGAGGGGTGGGAGGGTTTGTAGAGGGAGTTGGAGGAGGGGAAGGAGTGGGAATTTGAATAGGTATTTTTTAAAGTAATAAAATAATAATAATAACAATAAAGTATATAAAAATCCCAAAGATAAAATTAAGAGAAATATAGAGTAGGGATGAGGACACACTTACTCCAAATAGACACTCAAAATATAAACTCTAGATTCACTGTGATCCTAATCCTGGCCATTTACCTTACTATGTGTGATTTTTGGACATAGAAGAATATCTGATTGACCTTGTAGCTGCCATGGTTGTTCCAGCAGCTTGTGAATTTAAGATAGGTAAAGCAGTGTTGGTTGTGAACATTCAGAAACTATTAACCTCTTTCACAAATGTTTTATTCAAACTGAGAAAACTCCAAAGGCAGCACTTTGTACAATATTGCTCCTGAATAACATTTTACACACTGGCAAGACTCTTATATCTATGCCTTTCTCTTATTTTATTATACATTACATCATTGCAAGTATATGTGAAGCTGAAGTTCTTAGGTGAGTAAAAAATTAACTAAAAGCCAAGTACTGTGCTTCTGAGCCATGGGAAACGTGTGAAGACTGAATGATGTCACCAGTGTGGCTTGAGTGCCACAACCTTGGTTAGAAGTGGTAAGGGGACAAAGTCACAGACACACATTCACTAAAGCTTGGATCAGGTGGGGTTGTGCCACCTGTCATCACCACAATATGGGACGTCAGCATGTTTATTAAGAACAAGCCCTGGGAAGAAGTTAGCTTGTCTCCATAAGTAACTAGAAGAAGAAAGCCACGGATACTAGTCAATGCAAACACAGATCATTCATCATAAATAGCCATACAAATCAAGCAAAAGTTCATGAAAGAAGCGAGTAATAAAGTATTAAGGGTAGACAATTATCACCATAGACTCTGTGATGTGAAGTACACTGGGTAAGAGATTTTTTGAACTTTGTAGAGCAGCAACTATGGCTTATAGAAAGTCAAAGTCATAATTGAGAAGGACTGCTGAAACCAGAGCTGACTCCAAAGCTTTGCAGGCCAGGGTCCAGTCTTCAGGCATAACCATGTCCTGACACTGTGACACTACCCATAGAAATTGGGAGATAGACAATGACCTATGACAGCAGCAAAACTCCAAGATAAAGATACCCAATGGATCATAGAAAAGTGTTGTAGATTATGAAAAGATAAATGGAGTGATTTTTCTTCACATGTTTCTGTATCTAACACTGTATTTTTTCTCTCTTACCAGAAATAGATTCTTTCAAGCAATTTTCCTGATTATAGTTTTTGTCTCGCTCTGTTCCTCTCAGTGACTCCCCAGTTCAGCTCCCCTATGGATACACTTTCTTTCAGTCTCTCATTAGAGAAGAACAGGCTACTAAGATATAAAAATCAAACATGACAAAATTATTATTACTACAGGCCTTTTCTGTAGTACATGAAGAAAGCATACTGGGACTGAGCTGGAAGCTTCTTACTTTTAGATTGGCTTTCATGTGCCACAAGAAGTTATCTCTATATATATTTCTAAAGAAAATTTTATCAACACTGATGCTTGGTTATACTACCTATATGCAACATAATACCACATTAGTCAAGATGTTCCAATAACACAATATTGACAGAACTTTTAGGTGTACCATAACCTGATTTCCACAACAGAAAACTCCTATCTGCTATGTAAGCCAGGGCTGAAGCCCCAGGGTGGGAGATAAAAAGCTTCAACATGGAAGTTATTGATATTGGTTAGTTAAATAGATGTTGTGTGCTTATTAGAGTACGTAACAAGTATTTGTGTTAATGATTGCAGAGTACTATTGCCCATAGATTGTTATTATTATTATTATTATTTGCAATTGGTCATGGAAGGAAACTTTGCAGCCAAAAGAAAATTTCAGTTGTAGGTATATTGCAGATATTTATAATCCTGAGACTAAAGTGACTGTTGCTATCTCATTGTACCCTAATATTCACCCATAGATAGAAGAAAATAATTATATACATATGTGCATATACATATATGCTTATATACCTAAATACACTAACACATGTCTACAGCTCAGCATACAAGTTGAAAAGGGTGGGAGGAATGTAAGAAAAAGAGGAACTAGTGGAATGTTGTATAACAATTGACTCCTAATGGAAATGTTTCTTCAGGAAGAAGGAGCTATATTAATACTCAGAAAGGAAAGAAAATCTCACTGGTCACAAGACTCCTCTCCAAGCCCCCGTTAGAACCAACGCTAGAGGGAGAAGATTCTGAAAAAAAAAAAAGGAGTGTTCTGGAAATTGTGCACCAGACTCCTGGAATGCAGCTTCCTAGACTTACTCATCATTTCTCCCGAAAGTCCTTGTATGTACTTTAGCTTCCAAGTACTTCAACTACACTACATTTAGGAGGGTCATTAAAAATGAGATCCATCAATAGTGTAGTCTGTGTCGCTATCTATAGTCTCATATTCATCAATCCCTTTGTTTCTGTGGTTTCTGTGTAGTGCTTTTGGTCTTTTTTTTTTTTTTTGATAGAACAAGCAGTATCTTAGTGGCTTTTCAGATTACATTAATAAACACACATCTCTGTGATGGGGAAAATATTTTTAAATATACTTTTATCTATATCTGGCTTCAGTGCTAGAGAATACTACAGTCTATCATGTTAATTTTTTACTTTTACTTTTAAACTTTATTAAGAATTTCAAACATGAATATGTTATTTACATTATTTTCATTCTTCTCAGTTTTTAGTTTTTAATAAACATTGGGATCACCAAGTTCCCAACTCCAATTCAAGATCTTTTCAACTTTATTTTGTTACATACATATATATATATACATGTTAAATCTCTCAGTGATATAAGTGTTTTTGTTTTTATGTTGGAGATTAGCCCAATGTTTATACAGTGAAACTGAGTATCACAAGTGTTAATAATTTTTACACATTGTCTTCAATTTTATCTCCTTTAGCTGTTTACTTTTTCTGTATTATGGAGGAGAAATTTTCTAAATTTAACAACAGTTACTTAAATGCATTTCTATTTTACATATTTTTTTCAATAATTGCAATAATTTTCCTCTTTGTATAATGTTTTAAATGTGACTCTGCTTTTCAGTTTTTACTTTTTAACAGACATCAACAACTTAATCAATAGATGCATGTTTAAATAAAAGAACATTGCAAAAACACTATTTACATGTACAATCATATCCATTAAACTCTAACAGGCAAAGCTACTTTTATTTAACTTGACAAAAAGCAATAATATGCTACAAAAATTATTAAAATGTATAGTATAATATGAGTAGGTACAATTATTGATGCTGATTTTCTCCCTTTAGAAAGATAGCACTCCAAAACTATTTCAGAATTTATACTTTTGCCCCAGAGTAGTCCATTTGAGCCATACAGATTCTAGCTTATACTACCATTCCCAGTCTACCAGATTTAACATATTTATTTCAGATAATCATGTGCTCTCTAAGCTCACGTGTATTGTTTAGTTATATATGTTCTTACAGAAAGAAAGGATTCTCCCTGTAGGATAGGTAATGCCATAGATTTTCTCTCCAGTCACTTTTATTAATTATTTCAATGATGAGCAAAATGCTTCTGTTGCACTATGAGATGGAGAAAAGGGCACTTTACTGTTCGTCAAACACAATGTGTTCCTTCAGTGTCTAACTAAAGTATGATGTCCATCATTAACCACTATAGTCCTCATCACTATAAGGAGGAAACGCAGGGGCGGAGTACAACACTCAGCTAGGTTTATGATTTATCATCTTTAGTTCCTTCTGCCTAATTTGGTTCTTATTATAAGTCTTCTTAGAGACAAAAACAATGCTCCACATTTGTTCATCTTTGTAGAAAATGCCATAACACTGAATACACATAAGCTTTAACATCGTCTTGGACACACACTCTGTTGAGCTGATCAATAATGATAATTGTGGATTTTCTGCAGCAGTTTGAATTTCATTTAAATTGAAATGGCTGGGAGATTAAAATGACTCCCAAGTTTACAGGGACCTCATGACCCAGCAGATGTTTTATTTTGAGTGATTGATCTTTCCCAAGTTGTCTCAGCTAAGCAGAGAGATCCTTCAAAGATTACTTGGAACGTGATGTTAGATTAACTCCATCTCAGGTCTCCACATTACTCCCTGAAAGAATAATACAGAAGATAATGGGTAAATATTAACCAAGAAATATATATATATATATATATATATATATATATATATATATATATATATATATATATATGTATCAAATGCCAAACTAAAATGCATTATTATATGACAATTGTTGCAGGAGTCCATGGTTCTTGTCTTCTAGAGAGAAAAATGATGATATGAGAGAAAAATCAAGCAAGAGTTTATTTAGCACAGTATAAACTTCAAAGAAAGATTTGACTAGTATTGTCCATAAACGGCAGATATGATTCTGTGTATCTTAAAGAATGAATAGTCTTACAATGAATATTCATGAGATCGAGGCCATGTTATGGAACTGAGTAACTTTTTTTTCCTTCAAAAATATGGGAGATTAATATACTCTTTAAGGATATTTTTTCCTACCATGCCCATGCCTTAGGAGAGAAAGGGGAAAGGGAGAGAGAGAGAAATGGTCCTTAAAGCATATATAAACGTGACCTGATAGCACGGTCCAGTTCTCCCAGGTTTTACACGTGTAGCAGTGGTAAAAGAATCATTGTAGTTTAGTTACTGACAGTGCAGTGGAAACTTATCTAAAAGGAGCATTTGACCATTAGTGGACACATTTACCAACTTGTCTAACTCCTTCCTGGCAGGTATTAGCACAATATATAGAAGAAAAAATCTGAAGCATTATCTTAGAAAATACCTGATAGTGGTTTTGTTTCCAGCTTTAATTTCCATGTTCCCTGTGACCTGGAGTGCATCAATAAGTGGTTTGGTAGGGGCAGTGGCAGAACTCTGTAGATACAGAAGAGCCCCAGAGCTGATCCCAACCCATTTCAATAGCCCTCTTACGAAGCTTACCCAAGCTTCCCTCTTTGGAAAATTAAAGTGCCATAATTAATGGACGTGACCGAGCAACCACTGCTTTCACGGTTGTTTAATTCTCATCATGTCAACTAGACATTGAAAGTTGTTTTAATGTTATAAAATTAAGTAAAATGTATGTATTCTTATGCATTGTATAAATACAAGAAATGGATCTTTTTTGAATGATTCTTAATTGTAGTATATACCATGTTATAAAGTTTATCTGAATATACATCCTAATTTTTATCAATTTGTTCTGGTAGCCATAAAATATTATGTAAATGTATGTTTCTTTTTTATTATTATTTGTTTATTAATTTTTGTGGGGGAGGATTTTCAAGATAGGGTTTCTCTTTAGCTTTGGAACCTGTCCTGGAGCTAGCTATTGTTGACCAGGTTCTCCTTGAACTCCTTAGTGCTGAGATTAAAGGCATGCACCACCACCGCCCAGCTGTTTCTTTTTATTTTTGAAGGTGTTTATTGTGATAATTATTTACTACTTCTATATAAATAAATTGCTGTCAAAACATTAGCCATAATAAAAGTTGATAAATTGTATACATCTAAGCAAATAAATACATCATTTTCAAGAAATTAAAATTAATAAATTATTTTCAGGATTTCAACATTTGATGATTCTAAAGTAATTATCAAAGTTGATGAAGTAGGAAATCTAAGTTTTAAAAATAACTTGATCTCAGCAATCAGCAGAGTCAGTTGCCCTGTCAGGTTTTTGTACATTCAGTTTCTGAGCTCCTCTAATTTTCAATTACTTGTTTCTGCAGTTTCTCTGCACTACTGAACTAGATTGACTTCAGTAAACACCGCCTTGGGCTCCATGTGCTCCTTTTGCTATCTTGCCCCCTGGTCCTTGTTTCCTTAGTTCCTCTATGACTCCCTAATATGCCTTTGTACCAAACACTTTAGGGTATATTTTGGGACGAAAAAAAAATCTTAAGTTGAGTCTATGTACTTTTTCTCCACAGAAACAGCATAACTGTAAAAGCAGGCACGACCTTTAATGCATGAAAATTGGTTCTCCTGTGTGATTTCCTTGGAGAAGAGCATAGTGCTTAACAGTATAAAAAACACTTAACCAAGTTTCTTGTCTTAAATTATTCTCCTTCAAACTTTGCATGAATTTAAAATAATCAAGGCTTTGTGCGTTTCAAGGTCAGGGTGCAACAGAAAGGAACGATTCTCAAATAATGTGCACACATATATATCTAAATATATATACATTTAACATGTAATCTCATAAGGTAAAGTAACTTCCCTTCATCAGGCTATTGTTAAAAAATATAGATTGATTTGGAATTATTTCTAGATGCTTATTTTAAAAAATGTTGACACTAAGTATGAATTAACTAAAAACTTGAGACCCAATTCAATTATCCTGTTTTAGAGCATTTTCAGTACAAATATGTTGCTGTTGTGCCAGAAAGACATCATATTCTAACAATGGATTTTGATTAAGAGAAATGCAAATATTAGCCCCATTTTGAGAGATGTGTAGGGATTTATAGTCATGGCAAAAGGTCATTTACCTACTAATACCCACAGTTTCAGAAAATTTGCTCCACCATTACCTAGGTACACTAGATGACCTATTTCATTCAAATCCATTCATTAAATGCATTATTTCCAGCTTACAGTAAAGCTTTCATTCATTAGTATAAAATCCAGAAGAGGTGGACTTATAAAGAAACTATCTTCTAGATGCAGAGGGCAGCTATAGGTAAGAATTCAAAGGAAGTATAACAATGTTTTCTAAAGCTGTGAAAGCCCCAAGTAGACAAATCCCAACAGGACGGGGAGAACTACGGTGAAGTTCCACACCTAACACAGGAGCTATTGGCAGTTGTTAGCTGCTGAGAGAAGGGTGGCTTCTGCTTAGTCGACTATGTCAACCACACTTCACATAGCCTAGAATATTTCACAGCACAAATTGACCTGGGTGAGACAAGAAAAAAAAAAGTAATTTGTGGAAAGGTGAATATGATCAAAACACACTATAAGACTCTCAAAAAAATATTAAAATAATGTGACATATTTACATACACAAATACATACATAATAAAAGGGAACAAATGGTGGCAGAGCTTGTGCAAATTGAGTTGCAGGCATTATTTTCCAGTTAAATTTATAAATCCTATTTTTCTATACATTACCATGTCCAACCTGCTAAGTAAAAGGAAAATGACCGATTTGTACAATCAATATGGACATATGTATGTACAATAGGATTATATATACATATAATATATAAAATTTTCAATTATATATTTTTCAGTTATATATAATTGAAAATTTTATATCTTAGTATGTATAATTGAAAATTATATATAATTATATTTTTATTTATTTATATTTCTTAATTATTTATATATGTGTAATTGAAAATTTTATATCTTAGTATGTTCACTATACCCAATGGAATATACAAAATAGTCAATCCACGTGATCATCAGTATACATTTAGATGCATTTAAAGTAATGATTAAATATTAACAAATTAAACTGATCTAATTCAGTGATAGTGTTCTGTGGAGCACAATACATGCATAAAGATTTGGATGTATACTGTGTTGGTTTTAATAAGAATGGCCCCATAGGCTCAACATATATTTGAATGTTTAGAGTGAAACTCTTGGTCTATGGATCAAGATATGTCTACCAAATACTGTTCCAATACCATGCATGACACCATGTTCCCCCACCATAATGAAAAAATGGGTTGAAATTTTGAAACTGTAAGAAAGACTCCAATTATATGCTCTATTTTATAAGATATTCCTTGGTCATGGTGTCTCTTGAAAGCATTAAAGACTAAGACATAGTTTTGAAAGAGCATAAAGCTTTTCAGTCTAAGTTTAATTCCTTTCAGGAACAAATGTTTATAATCTGACACATTTCTGACATTTTTATAAAATAGAAAAAAAATTCTCATCATCACCTACATTTCAGCAATCCCTTAAAAATGTATAAACCCTTGAAGATTTTAAAGTCCATGTATAACATAATTATTTACTACAATAACATTAGTAAACTTACCAAAAGATTTATTGGATGTCTAGTATGACAAGGCTGATAAAATTTGTTGAATATTGGACCTCTCAGTAATAGCATTTAAACTTTTGATTGGTGGCTGCCATGGAAACACTTTGGACATCTATCTAAACACACTAAAATCAACATCAGATCTATTAAATTGTCAAGTTCTAATCATATCCAGATAACAATGAGCTCCAAGCGAAATGTTTTCTGACTGCAGGTCATGGGAAATTGCAATAGCATGACAGCTGTACAGATATATAGCACATAAAAGCTGAGTATCACATATTTGAATGAAAGAAAATGTGGGAATAGTCAGAAATGGTAATACGTTTAAAGGAGTTTATTATGATTATCCTCTATGTTTTTATGATTTCTCACTATTAATATAATGGCTGAAGGAGACGAAGGGGATTCCATAGCACCTCCCCTTTTGTTTAAACAAGAGAGTTCTAAACCCAATACAAAACTATATATACTAAAACAGATATCAAGAATAAGTGTAGAATTACAACCAACATAAACAATATTAAGCAAGGAACATATGCTCAATATTTTAATAAATATTCTATCCTAAGGAGTCTAAATGTCTTGGAATTAGCTTTGCTAGATCATAAGAGTAAAGTAACTATGACTATCTAATCTTCAACCCTATTGAAGGCCTGAGAAGTGAGATAATATTACTTGAGTAGGCAGGAAGTGTAATCAAGCAACTTCTAAAATGTGCAGTAGATGACCATAACAACTGGTTGCCTGCGCAATCACTAAAAGTCTCATTAGCAATGTTGAAGCAACCAACTCTGGCTAAGACCTAGCCTAAATGACAGTCCATTTTCAGAGGCAGAAAAAAAAATGCAAAACCATCTTACCCTGTGTTGGCAAAATTTGACAGTCTTTTTCTTGTATCCTGCTTGTCTGCTCTGGACATCGTGCACTTTGTCAGTGGTAGAGTTATAGGCAATTTCTTGCCCCAAAGCCCGATTTTACCAAGAAGGAAACAAACTGCAAGTGGAATGTCTTTGGTGCTCAACATTCTTTAGGGAATAGATTGCTTCCAGGATCAATCATTGTGTCTCATGTCAACATGAGTTGGGAGTTGGGGTGGAAATTGTGTTATATTATTGTATGCATGCGTGTTTCTACCTCTGTATAAGTAGACACTGTGAAGGCAAATTTTCTCTATCTTTTCTATATCTTGTAAAGGTATAGTGAAGAAACAATCCTTTAAATCAATAACTACGAGAGGCCATCCTTTTGCTAATAGAGAAGGAGGAGGAATTCTAGACTGTAGAGGGTCCATAGGTTAGATAACCTTGTTGACAGGTCTTAGATCTGTCAACATTCTCCATTTTCCAGATTTCTTTTTAAAAACAAGTACAGGAGAATTCCAACGGTTGGTTGATTCTTCAATATGGTGAGCATCTGTTTTCTCCTTTACCAGCTGTCTTAAACCTGCAGTTTGTCTTCGGTTAAAGGCCATTGTTTAATCCATATGAGTTTCTCAGTCGAAACTGTTAGTACCTCTAAAGGTTTGCTAGTTGTTTTTTGTTCTTTTACAGCTTTTGGAACTGCAAGAGTGTTAACCTGGGTATTTCATTTCTGTAATAGGTCACAGCCTATAAATACACTACAACATTAGTCACATATGGCCTCAGCCTTCCTTTTTGTCCTTCTGGTCCTATGCATTCAACCTATCTTGTATTTTGTTTCACTTGAGATAGGGTTCCAATTTCTAGGAATTGAAGATCTGTCGCTTGAAGAAGCCAATCTGGATTTCAAGATTCTGAAGTATGGATACTCATGTCCACACCTTGGTCTAATAATCCCTTAATTACAATGTCATTTATACACAGTCTTAGCTTTGATCTTTAATCATTTATAGAACTCTGCCAAAATATACATTTCCTATTTCCTCTGGAGTTTTTCACTCATCCTCCAGGTTTATTCCATTATCCAGAACAGTATGTTTTTTTACAGTAAGCATTGGATTGTTTAATTCTCCTGGTGAGACATGTTCTCCACATTGACTAAGAATGTCTGGACCTTGTTGACATTGGGGTCTGCAAGAGCCCCCCCACCAAGAAGTTCCCCAGTAGTATCATTTTGCCTTCTTTGTCTCTTTTTTAACTGCATTTGTTAGTCTTATAATGGCCTTTGCTACATACACCAGAAGGCTGAGTCCTCCTAAATAAGCATGCCTAGAGGAAACATTATTCCTAGTAATTTTTTGTCTACAGTCTCTTCTTAGATGTCTTATTCTTCCACAAGTAAAACATTTGGCATTTTTGGTGTCTTTTAATACCATCAGAAATTGCTTCTTCTACCGAAGTGTCAGTACTATTGTCAAATGTTTCAACATTCATTGTGTTCAAGACTCATTCATCTATGGTTGCTGATCTAACCTTTAAAGGCACAAGGATCTTCTCACATTCTAGGTTAGCATTTTCAAAGCCAAGGATTCAATTAGTACACGTCTAGCATAAGGGTCTATCACTTCTAATTGTACAGCCTTAGTTAATCTTTGTAAGAAGTTAGTAAAGGGTTCTCTCTGGCCCCGTTTAATCCTAATGCATGAACCAATCTTCTTTCTTGGTTCCTTAATTCTGTTCCAAATATTTAAAGCTGCTGTGGTAAACAGCGACAAGGTGCATTCATCATAGCAAGCCTCTTCCTAATGATCAGAGTAATGACCCTCGACAAGAATTTGATCTTGGGAAGTCTCCAATCCTTTTGCTTTCCTCTGATGCTCTGTAACTTTTGCTTCTTCTCTTCAATAACACATACAAAGCAGCTGAAGTCAATTTTCTAGGAATGCTGAGACTAATTGAAGCCAATTGTGTGTGGTTGCCTTAGTACTTGAAGCCTATGTTTTCACCATTTCACTGACAAATGGTGAATGTATCTAGTCCATAAGAAACTATTGCCTAAGCTAGGCGGTGGTGGCACATGCCTTTAAACCCAGCACTCAAGAGGCAGGAACACCGACCTTTGTGAGTTCGAGGTCAGCCTGGTCAACAAGAGCTAGTTCCAGAACAGGCTCCAAAGCTTCAGAGAAACCCTGTCTTGAAAAAAACAATCATTTTTGTTTGATAAACAAAAATAAAAAAGAAACTATTGCTTGTTTTATTTCTTTTAGATCACTCATACATATTGGTTCCCATTAATATTCTCTGACTACCTTAGGGTACTTTGTGCCAGATATTCTTTCTAAGGAAATTACTGGATATGCAGTTGAAACTCTGTGTAAGCCATCCCGGGGTCTGGCATGATGAGGCTAAATCCTGTCCTTGTACCTTTTGTTTCTGCTCATCAATTTTAATAAATTCCTCAATTCTTTTTTACTTTCTTTTTTTTTTATTTTCGAGACAGGGTTTCTCCGTAGCTTTTGGTTCCTGTCCTGGAACTAGCTCTTGTAGACCAGGTTGGCTTCGAACTCACAGAGATCAGCCTGCCTCTGCCTCCCGAGTGCTGGGATTAAAGGCGTGTGTCACGACTGCCCGGCTCCTCAATTCTTTTTACTACTGTCTTTTTAAAAGTGTGAATCTCCTGCCCAGTGTTCTGTTCTAATGTCCTCAATGAAGATTCCAAATTATGACACTTGTCCAGTAAAGATAATGTTTCATTCCTAGACATACCATAACTTTTTAACAGATTCTGATAGTTAAATTCAACAGCACAGATTTTTTCATATAATTTTTTCAAATTGATGCTATCCCTCTCCGTAGTATTGAACCATTTTTAATGAGATAATATTAAAAAACAAAGCTAATTCCTAAAATTAAATAAAGGGATGTAGAAGGAAAATAGTGTAAGCCTTGCAGAATACCTCCCATAATATAAGCAAAAATAATTATTGAACTACTGAATTTTACCAGTCATTTTTTGCAGTTTTTCACATCTTACCTTTAGTAAGGCAATTACCATGAATTGGAGTAGGTGTAATAATCGTTATTAGCCAGCTGGTGTGGCAGATGTAGCCACGTAGCCAGGAGATGCTAACAGCAGTGAACAGTATATGTTGCTACTTAGGTACTGAAAAATATGCTTTGTTTAACAAATTAAGAGCAGTTACAAAGGTGATCAAACAATTCGGAGTGTTGGGGCCCAAGATATAGAGAAAACCCAAAGTTTTCCGTCATTGTGCGTTTCCGACTGTGTGCACCATGGGGATCACAGGCAGCAGTGTGTGGGCTGGTGTACAATGCACAGAGAGGCAGCATGTGGGTCCAGAGCCTGAGCACTGAGCTGCATCTGAGGGGTGGCTAGAGCTGCAGGTGCGACAATCAGTACCCAAAGTGCCACACGGCTGGGAGACCAATCACAAAAGGAGTGGACTGGTCCTTACGTTTGAGCTCCAGGTTATGGCTGAAGATACAAAATAATTCACACTAGTTCAGATTGTGTATAATAAAGGGTTATTTATTTAGGGGAGACTCACAGATCACTGTCCTAGATCACAGTCCTCTGCAAACATGGGGAATGGCAACGGAGTCTATCTAGCAGTCGGGAGCGAGAGCCAGAAGCAAGAGCGCGAGTACATGCTTTACAGCTGCATTTATAGTATGAGATCATGCCCAATGGGGCTGGTATCTTAAAGGCTATTGGCTGAAGCAGCTCCCACAGCAAGAGCCTGCTGGAGTTGTGGGCTGGTAAAAGAAATGGATGTCGTGAAGGAAATTTAGAAGGAAACATCTGTTTGACCTACTGGAATATAGGGCAGTGGACAAGGAAGACTCCTGGAGGAGGTATGGTATGGTTTTGGAAGTAAGATTGAGGTATTAGATTTGGAGGAGCAGAGGAAGAAGTGGAAAACTGAAATTAGATTACCTACTTTCCTGGCCAGACTCAAAAGCGTCATTCTTATACATTGTGATTCTGTATGTTCGAAGATAATTTTGTGGAATTTAAGTGGATATTAAAGTAAGCAACTGGCAATAATGATAGGCAAATAATTATGATTAGAAATGCATTTTATGTTTTTATGTTACACCACTAGTGTGTCTCAAATAATATAGCACTATTAGAAAAAGAGTAAATTGGAAATATCATCTTAAAGAATATATTTCAATTTATATTTTTAAAATAAAATTTGTTCATTGATAATTTTATGTGTTTATGTCTTGCATTACAATCACTGTCTTTCTTTCCATCTTATTTCTCTCAAATTCTTGTCACCATCATTTCCTGCCTGTATGTCTCTTTTCAGTGGTCATGTTTGAGAATAAATATATGGTTAAATGTTGAGCCATAAATAGATCTTTTATATATTTCCCTCTATATCTCAGGGAATATCCCAGAAACTTTATTTTCAAACTAGATTGTAGCTTCTAATTTATTATATTCAATTATGATGAAGCACTTATACAGTATTGTGACAGTTACATAAGTAAGTTACATTATTTGTCTCCTCCCTTTTTGCCAGGTTGTGTTTAGGCTATTTGTTTGATATGGGCTAATGCTTGAATACTCTTCAGTCTTAAGTATTTAACTTCTTTTTCATTAAAAAGGCAAATTTTGCAAAGACTGAAATAGATTTAGAACAATTTATTTCAGCATGATTGACCCCACAACATTGCTATTGCCATTTTTTTGTTTTTAACAAGATTGTTGTGGAATAAATATTGAACAAAAATTACCTGGTGGATTCAAAGTTTTACTGACAATTCCATCAGACATAGCTAAAAAAAGTCCATTACCAAAAATAAATAACATAAGGCTGAATTTCTTATTGATATGTATCTGAGTATATATGTATTTGTGCATATATTAAATCAATGTGAAAAATGCATGAAAGGCACTTATTAAGCAATTTCATTAAACTAGACGTTATTAAATAACTATTTTGGGTTACTACTATTTCAAAAAATATCTTCTAATATACAGCTGTTAAAAAGAAAATTTTAGTCGAGCAGTGATGGTGCATGCCTTAAATCCCAGTACTCAGGAGGCAGAGGCAGGTAGATCTCTGTGAACTTGAGACCATTCTCCCATTTGCTCCTTCTTCCTTCCTTCTGAAGTTTCCTACACTTTCTCTTCCTCCTTCTTTTGTTTTTTCATTATTGAGCCAATATGTATCAGACTTTCTCAGGTTTGAATATTTAGATATTCTCGTCTGCAAAATATCTTGCTGTGCTGTTTAAAATTATAGACTTTCTGACCTTTGTTCTCTAGAAACCAGGAGTAGCTTTGTTGTGACAAACATAAGTATCTTCAAATATTGTCCTTGATATTACTGATTAATTAGTTTTGCTGTTGATATATCTTGGTAGAATATTTTACACTTCTGTATAAGACCAAATGTTGATTTACATGTGTCAAAAGTCTTCTTTAACAATCATTTTATTTAATGATTAAGCTGTAGAAATGATACAAGGAACTGTGCTATAGAGAAGCACAGAAATTGAAAATTGTATGCTTTATAGCATAACACTGAAGACCAATTCAGTTCATGTAGCCACCAAATGAACATTTACCATGGCATTTTAGACCAGTATCCTAAACTCCCTAATGTAGCAAAATGTGTCTCTTTAGTCCCTGACATTCATTTTTCATATTATACATTTGTGTTTCTTAGATATGAGGTGGTAATGTGTGCAGTCAGAATTAATAAATTTTAGGTTTGTCATCATCTCATGAAAATAGCATTTCAGATACCTGTGATTAAACTCGTGACTCACTACACATAAGCCTTCACATATCTAAATTTTACATATGAATTTTTAATACAGGTATACATTTTGCAATATTTAAATCAAATCAGATTAAATGTTACTATTTCTTCAAAAATTTAAAAAAACGTCTTTCAAATTCTAGTCCACAGAGCTTTGTAAGATATGTAGCTCCCGATGCACCTTTTTTTTTTCACCTTAAGCTGCTTGCACAGAAGGACTCTGCGTTCTTTTCAAAAATAACTGAAAACAATTGATCAATATTTTACCACTTCTGTCTTCTGCCTTGGTACCCAACTCCTGGACCCACCACACTTTCTTTTTACTTGCATGAGGCGAATGCTTTTTGGAATACACACACACACACACACACACACTACTATACGTGGCTTTATATACCTGTCTTGTTTCATGTAATATAATGAATTTCCCTAATTTCTATGTCATAATAAATGAAAATATTCCATCCCTTTCATATAAAATAATATTCTTGCCTTCATAACTATCACAATTTCTTTTCCTTTTAGTCAATTTAGGAACACTAATTTTCATTTGTTGGTGACTGTGAAAAGTGTTTCAAAGAACATGAGACTGCGTTAATTCTTCAGCACACTGCTTTGACTTACTTTGAAATATCTGTTTAATTTTTTTATATTTTTTTAATTTTTTTTGAGACAGGGTTTTTGTGTTGCTTTGGAGCCTGTCTGGGAAATAGTTCTTGTAGACTAGACTGGTCTCAACTCATAGATATTCACTTGCCTCTGCCTCCTGAGTGCTGGGATTAAAGGAGTATGCCATGACCTCCCGGCTCAATTTTTACTTTTCTTTTAGTTTTCTAAGAGAGTGTTTGGGTGCTTTATCATACCAGAAGAATTAGAATGTTTTCTAATTATTTATTGTTCATGACTGGAATAAACTTAATAAATATAATTTTGCTAGCAATATCTATGTAAAATGAAGTGAAAGCTAATCGATTGATAATGTTATCATATGGGAGAAGTATAGGAAGATTGTAGTGATGTATAAAAGTTCTGCTAACACCAGTGAACTCCGTGCATGGTGACATCCACTGATCCACTAAAGAGAATCCAGGTTTCAATGATATTCTCTGTACCAGACAAAACATCTATTAAGTAGAAAGGCAAAGTAGTATAGCTTCAAGAAAAACATTCTCCTGAAAAATACAGAAGAGGATTCTAAATGAATGAAGAAGAAATTCTTTTCTTTAACTGAATTTGATTTTGTATAAGAATGCAGAAAATATGATTTTTATCTTCAAAAAGTTTAAAAAGAGCAATTTCTCTTAAAAAGCACAGTTAGCTTTCTCAAAGAAGGTGACTTCTCATCCACTCCTAAATGTTAGATGTTGATTGGAAGGAAGGTACTAATACAGAAAATTTAGAAGTATAATTTGTAAACTGCTAGTATGTACAAAATTATGCTGAAATATACAATTAAAAAGAAACACAACACTATTAATAAATATACATTGTAGCATGCAATACATATTATGACATATAAATGTTTATACATCAATGAACACAGATTTACATACAAAGTCATACATATATAAAAATACAAACATATTAATGAACCAGGAACATGTTCACTCATTTTATTTTACAATGTTTAAATTGTTATGAAAATACTTTTCATACTTCACATGTATATATTTATATACTTATGGATAACATAAAATATATACACAAAACCCACAAAAGGTTACATACAGATATACCAGCATAATCCGAATATATAAAACTAGTTGAATGTAGGCAAACACACATTCTAAATACATGTACAAATCAAGGTGAGAAGATACACTGTTTCAAGGAAATCAAGAAACAAAAATCATCTCAAAATTGATGTGGGAGTGATTTCTTTCTAATCTGTTGCTTTCATTGGTTAACTAATAAAGAAAACTGCTTGGCCCTCTGATAGGGTAGAATTTAGATAGGCAGAGTAAACAGAACAGAATGCTGGGAGAAAGAAGCAGATTCAGTCAGTCGCCATGATTCTCCCACCCAATACAGACGCAGGTTAAGATCTTCCCTGGTAAGCTACCCCGTGGGCTACACAGATTATTAGAAATGGGTTAGATCAATATGTAAGAGCTAGTCAGTAAGAGGCTGGAACTAATGGGCCAGGCAGTGTTTAAAAGAATAAAATTTCCGTGTAATTATTTTGGATAAAGTTATCCGTGCTGGCGGCCGGGTGCAGGAACTTAGCCCTGCTGCTCCATCAACACAAAATAAATACTAGATACAGTGGAGGGGTAGTTTAAGAGTAGAAAAATGTCCAGAATGCCCAAGATCATTAACTTTATCCCCACCCATTAAAATATTTTTAATATAAGCTTAGCAATATATGTAGATTCAAGAACATAAAACCAAATTTGCAAGATGGAATTTCATAATCTCTGATAAGATCATCTCTATTAAAATGCCTTGAAACTGAAAATGCAAGCATAAAAAAATTAGATTTTCTATTTTTAAAAATAACAACTTCTGAATAACCTAAAATTTTTCTACTAACATTTCAGAGATAGTAATAATTTCATATGCATTTAAAACCTTGCAGTCTCCTTAGTGTTCCTTAGTTTTTTCTTCAGTGCCAATTTCATTATTTTAAGAAAATAGATATTTTCTTGAAAGGTGGACCCAGAATTTTATATTACTCTACAATATTTTATATCACACGCAGTGACTTTCTATCTGCTCAGGACCACAGCACCTCTCAGTTTCTACTTTCCACACATGCAGGTGCACATGCAAAAACATGAACTCTGTGCTGCTGAGAGTTGTGAGGATGCAAAAACCAAAAAAAAAAAAAAAAAAAAAAAAAAAAAAAAAAACAAGGAAAAATTGAATGAGCCTATTCAACATACTTAGGATTCATTCAAATATTTGAATTCAATTAACTTGAAGAGTGTGTTTTCCTGAATTTAATGAGCCTATAAGAAAGCAAATATGTTACTAATAGTATTTGAGACATTATGAGCTTCAATTACTTTATGGCATCTTAGCACAATTCCAAAGAGTTTTCCACAGCAATCTTGTTCTGGTGACAGCTTCTTACCAAGTGAACCCAAAAGAAATATTCTCAGTGTGTCGTTAAGTATTCTGAAATGTGTTTTCACTTGCATTCCTCCTCACATTCTTCCAGGTCACTTTTCTTGGCAAACAAGTGATTCTTAACACTGTACTTCAACACCCCTCTACACAATCTACAGTAGTTATACATCGTTTCTTCTGCCTGGTTTCCCTTCAAATATTTGAATGAATCGTAAGTATGTTGAATAGGCAAGTCCGATTTTATCCCATGCTTTTTCAGACCCAGTCTAGCTGGCCTTGGTGAGGAGAACTCAGTCAGTTTCACAGAGAAATTCTGACAGTTTGCTCTTACATCTGAACTGGCAACAAATTAAAGGGAAATTTACACTATTGACAGATCAAGAATTAGAAGTCTCAAACTTCATTAGCCTCTCCTATTAATATGAAGGGGTAATAATAGGGCATATTATCTTATGCTAGAAAACCTAGCAGACATGTATGGGATCAGATGTGTGCTATGTATATGGTACAAAGCCTATTCCTGTGTATATATTGAACCTGTATAAATAATGAAGTCAATTCTGTATTAGCTAGTATGAATTCATTGGTTTCAGTATGTAAGACAGCTCTTTCTGCATATTGTGAATCAGTAACTATATTGAGAGGTCCTTTAAAATCTCTTAGTACCATGGGAGTAGCATATAATTCTGCCTTTTGGTCAGAATTATAAGGGCTTTGTTCCAATTTACTTAAATATTCTGATTTGTAACCTGCTTTTTCTGACTTATTTGTATCATTATAGAATATATGTGCTCCAGTTTTTGGTATGCCACATAAAGTGGGTAAGGGCCCAAGTAGTTCTCTTTAGAACATTAATTCTATCACTTTGTGGGCAAGTGCTATTAATTTCTCCTAAAAAAATTGCACAAGCTATATGCCAAGGTTCATTGTCTTTCCATATTTTTAAAAATTTCATCAGTATTATAAGAAAGTATAATCACTGCTGAGTTTATACCTAAAAGTTGATGAAGACAACTTTCCTTTAACAATTCAGTGACTCTTGCAGAATAAGGTTTTAATTTTTTACTTGGTTTATGAGGTAAAAATGTTTCTTCTAAGATAATATCTTCCCTATGCATTAAAATTCCTGTAGGGAAAATTCTGAAAGACAATATGTCTAGAATGCAAATAAGATTTGGATTTACCCTATCCACATGTGCCTTCTGTTATTTTTCTTCAACAACATTCAATTTTTTTCAGCTTTTACTGTTAATTTCCTGGGACTATTTGAGTCTTTCTCACCATCAAAGATTTAATTTAAATGAATTATTAGATTAGGTGGTAACCCAACAGCCAGCAATAGACTGGAAATGTCTCCTAACAATCTATGAAAGTCATTAAGAGTTCTCAACTAGTCTCCCCTAATTTGTGCCTTTTCTATGCTAATTTCCTATAAACCTATTTTAAAATCTAGGTAGTTGACAGAATCTCTTTTAGTATATTTTCAAGAGCAAATCATAATGCCCATTTAAGCAAAACTTTCTTTCCTTCTTCAAACATTCTTTCTAATCTATGTTTGAATCAGGTAGCAAAATGTCATCCCTGTAAATTATAGATTTAGGGAATTGTTTACATATTATTTCCAATGGCTGACTTATCAAGTATTGGCACGGAGGGGGGGGGCTATTGTAAATTCCTGGTGGCAGAATAGTCCACTAATATTTCCTTGTAGGCTGAGAATTATTATAAGTAGGTACTATGAAGGCAAAATTTTCTCTGTCTTTTTCCTTTAAAGGTATAGTGAAGAAATAATATTTTAAATCAGTAACTATAAGAGGCTATCCTCTTATAAAGGATAATAATAGAGATAGAGGATAGTAATAGAGAAGACACAGGAATTCCAGACCTTATAGGGCAGGTGGGACTGGGAGACCTGGGTCATGAACCTTTTGTGCCTTTTAGGCCAGTTTACCCTGTAGGCACGGAGTTGGGATCCACGTGGGCACCAAATAAAGATGGACGCTAAAAAGAAATTCCACACTAGCTCAGAATTGAGTATAAATAAATAAATAAATAAATAAATAAATAAATAAATAAATAAATAAAGGGTTATTTCTTTACGGCTAGACCATGGGACACAGTTTTCTCCGTGAACAGGGAACAGGAACCGGAACCAAATCCAGCAGCTGAAAGAGAGAGTAAAAACATGCTTTAAATTGATAATTATCATGGGCTGGTCTTTTAAAGGCTACTAGCTGAAGGAGTTCCTACAGCTCTCCCCCCATAGGGAATGGGCTCCAAAAGCCAGCTCATGCACCAGGGACAGATCCTTGTTCTAGTGCCAAGGGCCCCACAAAGAGATCAAGCCATACAGCTGTTATCCACATGCACAAGAAGGTCCCATGCAAGCTTCATAATTGTCAGTCTAGATTTTCTGAGTTTCCACATTGTTGATTCAACTGTCTTTGTAGATATTTCTCTCATAGTCCTGGTCCTCTTTTTGTTCATATAATCTTTTATCCCTCTATTCTACTGTGTTCACAGAACTCAGCCTGGTGCTTGGCTGTGAATCTCTGCATCTGCTTCCATTAGTTACCATATGAAGGCTCTGTGGTGACAATTAGACTTCTGTTCTGATCTGTACTCCAGTTTTAATTGGATTATTTTGGTATTTTGATATCTAGTTTCTTGAGTTCTTGGTACATTTTGGAGATCAACCCTCTCTCAGATGGGTTAATGAAGATCTTTTTCCATCCTGTAGAATGTTGTTTTATCTTATTTACCATATTCTATGCCTTACAAGAACTTTTCAATTTCAGGAGGTCCGTTTATTAATTGTTGTCGTTAGTGTCTTTGTTTCTGTTGTTATATTTAGGATGTGGTCTCTTCTGTCAGTGCATTCAAGGCTACTTCTCACTTTCTCTTCTATCAGGTTAAGCGTAAGTGAACTGATGTTGAGTTCCTTGATCCACTTGGACTTGAATTTTGTGTCTGGTGAAATATGGATCTACTTGCAATCTTCTCTCTGTTGACATTCAGTTATGCCAACACCATTTATTGAAGTTTTTTTTCCATTGTACAATGTTGGCTTTTTTGCCAAAAATAAAATCAGGTGTTCATAGGTGTGTGGATTAATATTAAAATTCTCAATTTGATTCATAAAAAGATATCTGTTTTATGCCAATACCAAGCTGTTTTTATAGGTTTAAATAAAAGTTACTCTACTGGTTGAAATGTTGGTACCTGGTACAGGAGAAAAGAAAGACTAAGTGAATATGGACCCCATATGGTAACTGAAGAGTGGGGAGCAGCATGGTGTTCTCAATATTTTCTTACATTGAAGTAGACACATGGGGGGTATTTGAAGTCCAGAAATAAATATCATAGCTTCAAAATAATTATGGAACACTATAGGAAATTTAATGATGGTAATTATTCAACCATAACATTTTAATTAAGGCTCTAATTTGAAAATATGGTTGGGTATTCACAAGAGGATTTACATTTACTTATTTTAATTTACATTAATTAACCAAAAGTAACATTGAAGGTCTTCCAGCAAATAAGCCTAATTATTTGGAAGAGAGGAATGGTAACAATGGGATCATAGGTTAACATAAAATGATTTCAAATGCGGTAGTGTAGATTCTATGGTAGTAAAAACCAAATTGTGTTATTTACTATTGAACACCATTTTGAATAAAACTTATATTCTTACACCAGAAAGGGAAGCTTGAGATTTTTTTCTTTTCTATATGAATACATACTTTTCTCAGATAGTTAATATTACATTTGTGTAGGGGGTTGCATGTAGTATGAATGTGGTTTTTTTATGAATGTTTGGATACAGACATGCAGAGACCAGAGCCACTAGGCATATTCTTTATGGTTCCTGCCTTATGCCTGCTTGCCTTTGAATGTCCTTCTATTAGCCTATGGCTTTTCTTTTGTGCTAGGATGGCTGGCCAGTTCATTCCCAGGATACACCTGTTTTATTCACCAATAATGAGATCATAAAAGCTATCAGCCACAACTGGTCTATTACTTAGGCAAAGGAACTTATGCTAAAGTTCTTATGCTAAAAGAGCAAACACTCCTGCACACTGAGACACCATCCTAGGCCCTGGTACTTATTGTAATCAAATACATTTAATCCTATTGTCCATTTTGCTTATGTGGTAAGCACAGATTTGTGAAGGGCATGAAGTCACCCTTTCATACTCAAAAATTCATACTGTTTTCCAATTCATTCTTTACTAGAGTATATCCGCTGAAAATATGGACATAAATTTAAATAAATAACATTAAACCTTGGAGTTCATTTTTCCTTTTAAGTAAACCACAATGAAAATTTCTGTTTTCTTAATTATTAGATACTTTAAAAAGGAATTTTAGGTCTGGTGAGGGTTTTGGAAGTAAAATATGAGCAGATGTTAGCAGATAAGGTATAAGAAAAGAATATTATATAATTATAATTTAAATATATATAATTCTAATTAAATTATATATTTTATATATTAAATATATTTATATAGTTAATATACAACAAATATATATATATATAAATGATATGTGATATATAAATATAATATATAATGTATATTATACATAATATATAATTATATATATATTTAAATTCCAACAAAGTAATTATTTTCTGCAGTATTTTAGGAATATCAGACATTAGAAGCCTTTACTACATGGATTAGTCCTAGTTCACGTGTAAGATATAATTCCAGGTTCTATTGTAAGGAAGGATGACTAGGTATCAATGATAAGCTTACCAAATTAAATTTATGTTGTTTTAAGTCAAACACAATGCTTTTATTTGTTTTAAATTCAACTCTTGCCTTATTCTAATGTGTAACAATTTTTTTATTTTATGTCAAGATTTCTTATTCAGAACCACATCCAGTTTTATTCAAAAGCCTATAATCTGTTGAAATTATCTTCTGAAATACTTTATTAAATTCTACATATGGAAAAATATAAACTAAACTATCAGCCCAGTGTTTACTAAAGTGTGGTACTAACTGAATTTTCAGGAATGTGTAATAGTCTGTGACTTCCTTATAACTGTAAAGTTCCTTTTGGATAAATATTTTAGAAAGGTAAAAGTTTAAAGGGAGTGATGACAGAGAGTGTTAAAAATTTACCCTTACAGTGACAGATTAATTCACCAAAAGTGATGGATTTATATATTTATAAGACATCTATTTGAATATATTATGGTAATGGGTACAAACCCAACTGTCATATCACCATGCTTGGCAAGAATCTTTTTGTAGAGACCGTATAAAGGAAGCTTATGCGGAGAAATGAAGGGAAAAAAGACTATAATTTTTAAACATTTGAGAGAAGAAAAATATTGGATATTTTTTATTGTTGATGCTACTTTATGGTAGCATTTTTATTGTTTTATACAGCATGTATTTGTGTTCAGTGAACATGTATGGGACAACTAATGTGCAATTCATAAGAGATTAATTCAATATCTTAAGAAGAAGACAAAGTGTGATTGCATTAATTTAAAATGCTTTTGTGTAGCAAAACAGACTGGATGGGTATAAATCTCTGCCCATCACACTAAAGGATTCATTCCCAAAATAAAGAACTCAAAAACTAAAAACATGAAATAATATAATCAAAAATTGAGGAAAGTCCTTTAAAAATAGTTTTCAAATAAATTCAAAAATCAATAAATAAATGAACCATGTCCAGTCATAAGTGAAGTATAAATCCAAACTATAATAAAGTGTGGTAACATCCCAATCAGAATAAATATAATCAAGTAAAAGAAAACGTAGCTGGTGAAAATGTAACTCAGTCAAACCACACTGAAATTAAGAATCAAGGTCAGCATATGACAGATTTTTGTATACACCTATGTTTATAATATTACTCTTTGTAGCAGCCAAATCTTGAATCAGCCTAGTTTTACTTCTACTAATGAAGTAATAGGAAAGGATATATATATATATATATATATATATATATATATATATATATATATATATATGTCCGCACAAAATGAAATATTATTTTGAAAATAGCCAATATTACTGCTTTCCCTAATTTGCTAGGCTTAGAGCCAGTTACTTTTCTAGATAAGCAGAAA
The DNA here is from genome assembly GCF_037038515.1 of Microtus pennsylvanicus. Classification (NCBI taxonomy): domain Eukaryota; kingdom Metazoa; phylum Chordata; class Mammalia; order Rodentia; family Cricetidae; genus Microtus; species Microtus pennsylvanicus. Next base: position 59,510,055 of record NC_134593.1, read on the forward strand.
CTAATTTTAATTCTTTAATAATAAATTTTTTGGATGATACTTAGGAAAACAGGAAGGTGTAAGCACACAAGAAAGAGTGACGAGTGTGTGTCATAAGAGATTTCTGTCCTGCCTGGTTCCATAATAATCACACTGAATCCATATTATTTGCAATACTGTTTGGCCGATAACTTAAGCATATTCTGGCTAACTCATATATTAAATTAAGCCTTCTATATTAATCTGTGTATCACCACGAGGCTGTGGCTTTCTGGCTAGAGCTCTGGCATCTGTCTGGTGGGGCTCCATGGCTTCTCTCTGACTCTACCTTCTTTCTTCCAGCATTTAGATTAGTTTTCCCTTCCTATCCCTATTCTCCTAAGCCACTGGCCAAAACAGCTTCTTTATTAACCAATGGTATTCACAACATACAAAGGGGAATTCCTTATCTCTTCCCCTTTTCTTTTTAAAAAATAGTCATAAAACAAAGTCTTTAAAGAGACAAAGTACTGCTCTAGGATAGGGTCATTTCAGGTTCCCTATCCTCAGCTTGGGCACCTGGGAGCCCCTCTAGGGTCAAGTCTCCTGCCCACCCTAAAGTGGGTCCCTTAACTAAGAATTGTGGTTCCGTGCTCCCCTATCCAACCTTCCTTTATCCCGATCCTCCTGTTTCCCCAAGTCCCCCCTCCTTCCCTTCTACCTTTTCTCTCCCCATCTCCCCTTACCCCCATCCCACCCCACCCCCAAGATCCCCCTTTTCTCCCCGGCAATTTTGTCTACTTCCCTTATCCAAGAGGATAACTATATGTTTTTCCTTGGGTTCACCTTCTTACTTAGCTTCTTTAGATTCGCCTATTGTAGACTCCGTGACCCCTATTTATGGATAGAAACCATGTGCACCCACCCACTGAGACAGTGGAGCTGATCTACTGGGAGCTCACCAAGGCCAGCTGGACTGTTACCAAAAAAGCATGGGATAAAACTGGACTCTCGGAACATGGCGAACAATGAGGGCTGATGAGACGCCAAGGACAATGGCATGCAGTTTTGATCCTACGCAATCTGATGGCTTGGTGGGAGCCTAGCCAATTTGGATGTTCACCTTCCTAGATATGGACGGAGCGGGGAGGACCTAGGACTTACCACAGGGCAGGGAACCCTGACTGCTCTTTGGACTGGAGAGGGAGGGGGAGAGGAGTGGGGGGAAGGGGAGAGGGGTGGGAGGAGGGGGAGGGAAATGGGAGGCTGGGAGGAAGTGGAAATGTGTTTTTTTCTTTTCTTTAGTCTCCTTTTATCAAAAAAAAAAAAAAAGAGAGACAAAGTACTGACAGTCATAGATTAAAAGGAGTAAATAAAAATAAGCTATGTAATGATGGAATATACACAAAGTCTGGATTATTTATATTATTGTGGCTTTTTGATTTTTTGACACTGAAGGAGCTAAATACAGAGAGATGTTTTATTGTGCAGGCTGCTAAGATAAATCAATAAATATTTCTTAACGGTGTCTTGACTTCAAAATATGATATGTTAGATTAGAAAAGAGGTTCTCCTTTTTTTTCCACAGAAGATGAGAACCTGTGGATGCAGGAAGGAGTTTGGAAAGTACTATGCCCATATTCCGAAATATTGTTTATAAATGTTTGTTTACTTTTAAAGGGGGACATAATATAGAGATGAATTCTTTGCATTGGTGTGGACCTTGGTTTATTGATAAAAATCATATAATTTTTTATTTGTATATTTATTTTCTTGTTTAAGGTATGTTGTTTGTATAGCTCATTTAAAATGCAATGTATAATTAAGAAATATAGGTAAATAAATAATCATCTATGATAATCAAGCTTTTAGTCACGTTAGATTTCCAAATATATAGCGATATATTTCAGTTAGATGGTAGTCTTCAAATCTTTCAGAGACTTTCAGAATATGGCATTTAAAATATTTTAATAACTTAGGACTTTTCATGATATGAGACACATCTGCTTTTGGCAGCACCACTCTACTTCATGAGGATGATGAGCACTGAAGAGGCTCCTTATAACATTTGTTAGCCATTTGGGCAAGAAACTGCTCTTTCCTGGACTACTTGATGCTATACTGTATGAAATGGACATGCAGGACCCACAGTAAAATGACTGCTGAACGAGGCTGACGGTGAGACTGTACTTCCGAGTTCCTGCTTCATGAGAGTCTACAAGACATTCTAAAGGACACAGAAGAAAGTGTCTGACAAACTGTCAATATAGGTGGAACTGTCTTTGAAATTTCACACTTTCTGGAAAGGTTTGCCAGTTAATATGAGATGGTAGAATCAGTTCAAGATAATTTTCTGCTACATACCAAACCTAAGGTCAGTGTTGGACACAAGAACTGATTTTTTTCCCTCAAAACCCAAAACAAAATGGAAAACCATCAACAAAAAAGCAATGTAAAACAAACACCAAAACAAAGAGATTAATAAAACTTAAGATCAAGGCTAAAGCTGTTTGTATTAACAATTTGTTTTTTCATTACCAATATGTATATTTTAAATAACTACTTTACAATGTATGCCCAACAAAGTTGTCACAGACATATTCCCACATGCATGAGCACAGATATGTATCAAAAGAGAGCTGTAGTAAAGATTGGTGAGTAGTGAGGAGTATAAAGAGGTAGGAGTACCTAAGTACTGGCCACATTTAAGTGTATTAAATTGTCTTATCATTAAGTTAAAGTCTGAGTTTTGTGGAACAATGAATATTTTAGTCAACAGAAAGTTTAATCATGAGTGGCTTTTTTAGAAATGCGAGGCTTCTCTTGGCTCTAGGCAACCAAGGTTGATGCTTTGTAACAGAAATAAAGCACACAGTAAAACAAGAAAGAGTCATCTACTTTGCAGAAATGATTTTGACTTTGTGACTTCTTTTTTTTTTAAATTGAAAACAATTTATTCAACAAAGACACATGGGGTTCTTCCCATTGTCAGAAAGATAACTTCAAAATGGTCCAAGATTTGGGTTTTTAAGAAACATGACGGAAGTTTGTGCATGGTCAGATGTGTGAAGAACATACTCAGGAGCGTAAGGGAAGGTACACAGTTGCCGGCAAACAGCCCTCTTAACAGGCTGACTCGCAGGGGTCTATACCATTAGTAGCTCCTTGTACATGGTTTAAAACTAGTAATGCCACTAAAAACCAATCTTAGGTGCTTTCAGGATACGCCACAAACCCCAAAGAGGGTGCTGCTTAGCACAGTAGTGTAGATGAGAGCTGTCAAAAATTGCTGTGCTATGAACTGACTTCTTCCTAGATCTGGGTACCATTTTCACGGATGCCCAGAAGTTCTCGCTTCCACAACTGCTGCTCTACTTGAATGTCGCACCAGTATTTATTTCTGTTCATTTTTATCACTATGTTTGAAAAAATCAATATTTGTTATATTACATTTTATTGTATTTTATAATGGAAAAACAGGAGACACTATTTTATACAAAATAAATTAACTTTGTGTGATTGAAATTTATTTTTCATTGTGCAAAAATTACTAATCAGACATTCTCCTCTCTTAGAACTTACAGAACATGATTCAATGGTACTTTGGATAATATAATTGGTAAAGTTTGAAGGGTAACTTTCATCATTTTTTTCAATCTTTGTTATTATAGAAAGTATGATAATGTCATGAAATTTTCAAAGGAGATAAATTTGCTTAATTTTTGTAAGGTAGGCATGCTAAACATAGTATTTCCTAGGAAATACTATGGGTTTGCACATTATATTTAGGATAATCACAGAAAAAAAATCACTTGAATGTGTACTGCCCATACATAGCTACAGATTTTTAAGTGCTTTCTTCTCTCAGACTGCAACTCAAGAACATAGCTGTGCTTTATTTTAAGAACCATACAGCATAAAAAATTGGAAGTAAAACAAAATTTAAATGCTATAACATGGTGTGAAGATAGCATTTGAGTTATCAGAAATATTAAGAATATGAAGCACATAATTAAAAATATCTAGTACTGAAAGATATTCAGTGTAAGAATTTATATATTCTGTAATTAAATGAAAAGTCCTGGACAGGAATCTCTGCCATGTGACTTAAACACTTTAACATAATTTATTAAATATTTCTTTTACATAGGCCCATGGGTAGTAAACAATATGTAATTTATCTACCCCAAAATACATGCCTTCATTTATTTCCCTGCTTCTATAATATTACCATTCACAATCTCTGTGTCTATTTCTGAAATGTTTTTTACCACAAAATCATTAATGGTCTCCAATGTTCCCAACAAAGGATCATTTTCCAAAAATTCCTGCCATGTCCATCTTGCTTAAATCCAATTTCTTTCACGTTGGCTTTTATCAAAAGCTATTTTATCACAATATTTATCTTTCTCTCCGATGTGAAATGGATGAATATTTATGGGTTAGCAGACATACCTGAACACAAAAATAAGCATCTTTCTAGAAAGCTTCTGTGTATCTTATTAAAACATTATTCCCAGTACTTCCTATTATATTAGGCAGATAGTAACTGTTCAACTATCACTTGGATAGAATGAAAGCATGATAAAATATTGTTTTCATTCAGGATTCATAGTTACTGTAGCTAATGGTTTAGGTATCTTACTCCTCAATTTATTTTCACTATGCAGTAGAACAAAAGAAAAGTTACATTTTCCCAATACTGTCTATGCTTCTTTTTTGAATAAAAGTAATCCAACTGGAGGAAGTCAGATATGCAGCTTCCAGGACTGGGTTGGTGGAATACGCTTTTAGTCAAGTACTCTAAAGGCAGGGCATTTGTATGAGTTTGAAGCCAGCTTGGCCTACACACTGTGTTCCAGACTAAATAGGACTGCTACTGAGACCACGTCTCAAAACAAACAAACAAAAACAAATATACAAAATAAAATTTGGCTCATGGGATATGTGTTAGAAAAGTATTCTATTTAGAACAGAATGGTTTTTTTTTTTTTTTTTTTTTTTTTTTTTTTTTTTTTTGCTGTTATTGTTTTGGTTTGGTTTTGATTTTGGTTTTTCAAGACAGGGTTTCTCTGTAGCTTTGGAGCCTGTCCTGGACCCAACTCTTGTAGACCAGGCTAGCCTCAAACTCACAGAGATCCACCTGCCTCTGCCTCCTGCGTTCTGGGACTAAAGACATGCACCACCACTTCCCGGCCCAGAACAGAATGTTAATAGGTCATATTTTTATCTTTCAGATCCCAAAACATGAAAAATATATATCACCTTTATTTTTATCATATAAAGTCAAATATTTTGACATTATCAACTCCTTGTTTTATTTACCTATTTACTCATTCATTCATTCATTAATGCAAGGTCTTATTATATAGTTCCAGCTAGCCTAGAGCTAGCTACATAGAGCAGCTGGCCTCAAAATCAGACTTCTTCAAACTTCTGTCTTTTGAGTTGACTATCATGTTGTAGTTTTCCCCTAGTCATTCCTTATGTGTGAGACTCTTCATGCTTTGTTTCTTCACTATAAGAGTAGTAGAGACCCCCACAAAGGCAGTACGTGCAGTAGGATCAAAAACCCAATGGGAGGCGGTGGCAGGGAAGAGACAGAAATCTTTAATACATAAATAAATTTAAAAAAAAATAAAACTAAAAAACTAAAAAAAAATAAGAGTAGTAGAGGTAAATTGAAATTTTTTTCTAATACTGCTAGTATAGAATAATATTTTCGAGAATATGATTTTAAGAAACCATTTTTTTATCTGAGAAAAAAAATTATTTTACTGAAGTATTTCTACAAGCAAATCTATTTTATGGTAAAAGTCTCTGTCAGTCACCAGTCACTGTCATTTTTTTCGCATTAGGCCAGGGAAACAATATAATTCCTCACCCGACTTTTAAAGAAAATAGCCAGTCCCACTGAGAACTTCACCTTTTCAGTGGGCATAGCCCTGTAGGTTCCCTTCCTTCTGTGGATTACCCAGTGGTATTCTCTAGTAGGGAACTCCAGATACCAAATTGCTTTTATTTGAACCTACCAGGAAGAAAATGCATTTGTGTTACTTTTCTTTGACCTCAGAAGATCACAGCGGGTTGTTACAAAGACTCTCTATGCTTATTTAATCATCAAATTGCCTGACAATAAAGTCCATGCGTCTATCAAGGGTGAAGTGTTATTTCAGAGAGCTGGGATAGTCTTTTACGCTTGGAAATAAGTGTCAGCATATGGAAATATTGAAATTTAGCACTTGTGCATGCATGAGCCAATTTCACAGGTTAAAAGCATGCTATCTCTAAAGTTAAGTATTATTGAATCTATTATCCTGCAAAACTGAGCACCCATGATACTCTGCGAAATGTTGACAGCTGTTTAGTTTTAGCAGAAGATAGCTCTTTAAAGAGCACCCTGTAAAACATGATGTTGTTGCTGATGAGTGCATGATATATACTTGATCTTAGAGAATGGAAAATGAAAGTAATAAGAAAAGGCATTGTTTTCTTTTAATTTTTCTTTGTAAGAATTTGTATGAAGCAGTTTTTTTCCCCCTTTGGTTTTTCGAGACAGGGTTTCTCTGTGTAACATTCATACCAAACCTGTAACCAACTCTGGTAGACTAGGCTGGCATCAAACTCAAAAAGAGCCACCTGCCTCTGCCTCCCGAGAGCTGGGAGTAAAGACTTGTGCCACCAACACCTGGCCATTTTTTATGAAGCAACCTCCTGACATATCCTATGTTTTGCTAAATGCATCCCTCAAGTTTGTGTCCTCTTGGTTACATGTGAAAACTGAAGACTCATGTGTATTTAACCATAGAAAAGCAATCCTCCAGTCCTAGCACAAGTATGCTTCTAAGTGTCCTTCTGTTGAAGAAAGTGGTGAAAGAGAGCCCGTGTGACTCTAAGACCTATTCCATGATGACTGTATTTCAAGGCATTGACTGCATTTCTTGCTGTCTTCATCATTCTTGGCAGCAGTCCATAATGACTACCTGGAACCTATCTTTAAATTAAAGAGAATAGCAACAGGAACACAGGCAGTTTCTTAACAAGCCAGAAGACCTGTAATCTTCCTCTTTTGCACTTAGTGGAGCCCTGGTTGTCAAGTAAGTGTTATTCTTTTGTTATGGGTTCCTGATCATAGACTACAGGGAGATGCCAATCGAAAGAGAAAAGTACAAAAAGTCCATGAAACAATACCTTCCTCAGAATGAGAATTGAGCCCTACTTTCTAACCCTTGATAATCTATAATCAGGAATATGAATTGGAAGCATCTAAAAAATTTCTATTCTAATGGCTATTCAATTGCAAAAACATGAAGACTCAAACCTGCCCAACAGGAAGTTAGGTAACACTTTTTTCCCTATTACATTAAGAAATGCTTTCCCTCTCCCCTCACTCTTATTCTCCCATTATGTTCAGTTTTTCCACCAAATGATTTTCACACAAAACATTGTATTTATCCATTTCTATTTACATAATAATATTTATTTGTGTGCATATTTATGCATTATTGTATGTGTTTGAATGCCATTCTTTGACAGAGGTCAAAAGAAGGCATGAGATACCCTAAAGGTGGAGTTGCAAGCAATTGTTGTCTGCCTGATATGCGGAAGCAAATTCAAGTCACTGAGGAGCAGCAACTGCTTTTAGTCACCAAGCCTTCTCTACAGCATGAACTACTAGACTTCTTAATGTTACTAGAAATTTATTCAATTTCTCTACTAAAATTAATAATTTAAATTATTGAATATATAGAAGGTGATAGACATTAAGTTTAAATTTATCAATTTAAAAATTAACCATCACTTGAATAGCCTACTGTTAAGAAAATTCAGTCCGTATCACTATAACAAAGAACAGTCTTTGATCAGATTTGGCTTGACATAATATTTCTTTACTAACACACCATCATCAGGATGCCTGAAACACTCTTCTACATAATATCTATATGGTCACTTTTTGGTTTTCTCGAATCCTTGGCCCATATAATATCCTCAGTGGGATCATTAGGATCTTTGCTCATACATCATTCATGGTAGTTGTCAGCTTGATATGCTACTTTGTTCTTCACTCTTCTGAAGTAAGAAGGGATGAGATGATTCTTTTCTTACTATAGGATCCAAGTCCTATGTTCCATGATATATGTTAAAGGACTGTTAAAATGCTTACTAAAAATAAATAAATATAATTTAGATTTCAATCACTGTGCAGATTTATCATGCTTTACTCTTTCTCTGCTTTTGCTGTTGCTAAAAATTATTGAAATGTTAATTTTTATTTCAGTGGTGTTATATTCATTATCTTTTGTGTCTCAAACTGACAAATAATTTGATTATTTATAAAAAATTCTCCTTCAATGAAAAAGCAGCTTAGCATTATAAGCCTACACATATTCTTACACATGTTTGATTTTCTTTAGTGAATTATTAGGTCAACTATAAATATTATTAGAAATTGACTCGATATATATTGCAAGAAAAATGAATATATTAAATCAACTAATATAAAATGAAAACAATCCAATTAGAGTCTGTACATGCTTGTGTATGAGTCACAGTTGGTCCTAACATGATGTAGAGGCAATGAAGGGCTCTGAAAGCAATGCACAATTAGTGTTGGTGGACTTTAAGAAAGCGGAATGTAAAATTCTTAGCCAGGCAAAAAAATTCATTATGAAATGTATTTATACTTCTATATTGAAATTCATGAGTATTTATAAAAAGCAAGACTTTTAAAAGACAGAAAATTGCCTTAGGACATTTCACAACTTGTCATCTTTGAGTGTCAAATGAGTCATAACATAACTTATAAAAAAGCCTTTTCCAGAGGCTTTGAAACTGGCACAGAGAGAAAAATGAACAAAAAGTAAGAGAAACAAAATACTCCCCGGTGGAAGTAACTATAAATTAAAAGATGATTACACTTCTCTGGTATGAAGTATGCACTAAGATCACACATATTGAGTTTCAGTGGCTTAAAATTAAAACAACTCAGGGTGTACAATGTAGCAAGAGGTGTAAGTTAATAACTAACTTTATATGCTTTTTCTCAATAGTGTAAGTTGATAAAAATATTTCCAGTGATAATATCAGCTTTCAAATCTTTTCTTTTTAGAGTAAATTTGCATTCAAATGGTTTATATGCATGTGGAAAAATGTCAAGTAACATATTCTTGTGACTTTTAATAAAGAGTCTTAAGCCCGGGGGTTTAATTATCCTCATAAGATACTGGAAGTGATCTAAATGTCACATGTGCAATCATGAAAATACTCCTCTTAGAAATCTTTCAGCACTTTGGAACAGCACAATTATTTTAAAATATCGAGCTGTTGAATAGTATAGCCCACTGAAATTACATGATAGCATTTATACCAAGAACTTAATAGATTTGTTTAGAATATATAGAAGCAGAAAGAATAATCAATGGTGAAGGGTCTCTGTTTATTTTACTGTTCACTAGGCTATTCCAAAGATAGATATTGTTAAAGATCTCATTTAGATGAGCATTTCAAAGTTCTAATGTTTGACCAAATTTAAATTACTACACAGATTTATCCCATGCTTTTTCAGACCCAGGCCAGCCGGCCTTGGTGAGTTCCCGATAGAACATCCCCATTGTCTCAGTGTGTGGGTGCACCCCTCGCAGTCCTGAGGTCCTTGCTCGTGCTCCGTCTCCTTCTGATCCTGATTTGGACCTTGAGATTTCTGTCCCGTGCTCCTCTGTCTCTGTCTCCTTTCATCGCCTGATGAAGGTTAATATTCATGAGGATGACTATGTGTTTGTCTTTGGGTTCACCTTCTGGGTCTGAAAAAGCATGGGATAAATCCGGACTAGCTGAACATAGAGGACAATGAGGAATACTGAGAACTCAGGAACAATCGCAGTGGGTTTTTGATCTTACTGCACGTACTGGCTTTGGGGTAGCCTAGGCAGTTTGGATGCTCACCTTAAGAGACCTGGATAGAGGTGGGCGGTCCTTGGGCTTCCCACAGGTCAGGGAACCCTGATTGCTCTTCTAGCAGATGAGGGAGGGTGACTTGATCGGGGGAGGGGGAGGGAAATGGGAGGCGGTTGAGGGGAGGAGGCAGAAATCCTTAATAAATAAATTAATTAATTAAAAAAATAAAATAAAATAAAGAAATCAAAAAATAAATAAATAAATAAATTACTACACAGAGCATAGATCCCTACATACAGTGAAGACATTGTGAAGGGAGAGCAAATTTTGGTTTTTCCTTTACGAAAAACAAACAGGTGAGATAGCAATCACAATGATAACGAAACAGTAGCAAGAGTAAAACATTAAATGAACGTGCGTGCATGAAGGGAAGTCAGGACAGTTTGAACGCCAACCTTTATGAAGTACAGACTGATGCAGATGTAGAACTCTGTTTCTTCTAAAGCATCATACCATCATGCTTCTTGCCATGATGACAAGGGACGAAACCTCTGAAGTGTAAGCCAGCCCCATTTACTGGTTTGCCTTTGTAAGAGTTACTGTGCACTGAGTTTTGACCCTACTGCATGTACTGGCTTTGTGGGAGCCTAGCCGGTTTTGATCTCACCTTCCTAGAACTGGATGGAGTGGGGAGGACCTTGGACTGCCCACAGGGCAGGGAACCCTGACTGCTCTTTGAACTGGAGAGGGAGGGGGAGAGGAGTGGGGGGGAGGAGGAGAAGAGTGGGAGGAGGGGGAGGGAAATGGGAGGCTAGGAGGAGGCGGGAATTTTTAATTAAAAAAATTAATAAAAAAATTTAAAAAAAGAGTTACTGTGGTCATAGTGTCTCTTCACAGCAATAGAACCCTAAGACAGATATGTTGGCCCCTGAATTGTGCCTTATTAGTATTTTCTTCCTAAATCCTCATCAAGATTAAGATTATAAGGATTACATTTTGTTGATTCAATTCTGTTGTTAATCCTGTAGAAGTGATTACACTTTGTACTAAAACAGAACTCTTTTTAATGATGTTAACCTCTTTCCTATGTCTAAATCTCTTTAAGCAATACAAGTGGATGGATCAATGAGACCAATAAAATTGTCACTGGCTTTGACAGCAAAATTAGTTATGATGCTTTCCTGTTCAGCAAAAGCATAAGACAATGAACTTGCATGAAATAAAAAATAATTCATTTTTCTTCATTTACATGTGTATTATTGCATTTTATTTTCTTTCACTTAGTTTTTATATTTTAAAAGCATTAATGAGGAAATGCAGTATGCTTGAATTGTTATAGGTATTTTGTTCTGTTTTCTTTGCTTTAAAGGCACTGGTACAACAATTAGTTATTATTTGTTCCTAATGACTTACACGGGAAATGTGTAAGTGTATTGCAAATGATGTACACTTTTAAACAGAGCATGTGCACCTTTAAACAGAGATATAAATTAAGCTTTAATTAATAGGTAGTTTTGTTTCCTTTGACCTTCCAAGCTCTGTTTCCTTGATGTTCATTCATTAGATCAAATTAACTAAAGTTTTGAAGTCATTAAATGTACTTACTTCCACACTCTGATGAAATTGGTCAAATTTGATCAAATTGTTGTTTGTGTTGTAAAATCAAGAATATAGAATTTAGAATGCTAATTTTCATCTTTGTTAAACATTTTTAGAATATTCAGACACATGCCACATTAAATCCAAATTAGAAATTTCCACTACTCACATTTTCACAGAAACAACTCACATTATTTTTCTCTTTTCCTTTTTTTTTCTTTTAAACAGCAACTCTATCACATTTGTTTACCCAAATGGATACCCTCTGGCTAAGCAATTTTCTACATTCAGTACAGCCTCTCTCTTGTATCAGTACTGTGAACACTCCCGATTGCCTTCCTCATTAGAACAGTAACTACTTGTGTATATAATATAATTGTTGTCACAGTAATCCTATAATAATATCTTCAACTACGGTGTATTCTTTAAAACTTTCTTTTTACACATAAATTCAGTTTATGATAAAACTGAAACTACTCATTACACTATTCACCAGTGTCTCGCCTATTAATATCAATACTAACTTTATTACTGCTGTTTTACTGATATGCAATAGAAAACAACTATACACAAACAGAATAGCATCATCCTTAGAAACTTAACAAATAACCTTGGGTATATATACACATGATAGAGATACTTAGGCTACAACGCATATTTCTCTGAGCTTAAAAACCATTTCTATTCAGAACTGTGCATCTCTGTAGCCTTATTATCTTTTGCAGTGGTAAAAAGTACCTTGGGTATAAATGTTCACAAGGAAGTGCTTGAAATTACTCTGAAAGCCATGTAAACAAAGCAGAACATTATGGAGCATAGTTGAAAAGCTTTCCCCGAGTTCTAGGAATGCTGGGCTGCATTACAGCTAAAAGGGCAGAGGAGAGGAATAAAAATAAATGGGCTGACTATAATGGGTGATCACAAAAAAGTTACAGAACAGCATTTGAATTCTTACTGATGTTAGTGAACAAATTTATTAGGTGCATTTGATTTGTAGTTTAGAACAACAGAAAGCTTCCATTTGATACAGATAAACATTTTGATTCCATTTACTAGGTCTGTGATTTCTCACCATTTGTCCAATGGTATTATTTTGGGTCAGAATTACTGATGTAATTAGTTTAAGAAAATTGAAGAGGAGAAGTTGAGGAATCAAGATAAATGCTTTTGTGTGAGACTAATTTTGGATAAAACCATAATGACTGTTTTACTCTGGATTCTTTATTACCACAACATATATTTATTATTTGTCTGTTTGTTTGTTTATTCATTTAATCAGGGAACATGAATATTTCTCTGAGTCATTAACATTATTAGAGGCTCCATTATAGGTCTTTACTGTTTTTACCTGAAAGTAAGTTATATTTACCTTATTTGGCATTAAGACACTTAGTATTGTGGGTAAAACAAACAAACAAACAAACAAAAAAACAGGTAATGAGGCTTATCTGGGGATGATGCCAAATAATAACATATTTAACTTTTAGAATATGCTTAAAATTCTTAAAAAGACATAAAGAGAACCTTTCTACATTAAGAAAATATATAACTATAGTCAACAATATTCTTTAGTAATTGCTCATCTGTAAGGCAGATTTTCAAAATCTAGTATTTCCCTGCAAATACTATAACTGCTTTTTGGTTTTGCTTTCATTTTCTTTTTTTTTGTTTCTGTTTTAGTCATCTTTGCCCTTAGTTGTTCCCTGTATTATCTTGGAATGTTCATGTAATGAACAGGATGAGACTATTCTTGTCCCAATAAGTAAAACTACAGAAACTCTTTGCATATGTAGAATGATGACATTTGCATGAACTCACGATGCTAGGCCATTTAAATTTTTGGATTATAAATGCAACAGAAGCCTGTTCAAAATTCAAACAAAGGGCCGGGCAGTGGTGGCGCATGCCTTTAATCCCAGCACTTGGGAGGCAGAGGCAGGCGGATCTCTGTGAGTTCGAGGCCAGCCTGATCTACAAGAGCTAGTTCCAGGACAGGAACCAAAAAAAAAAAAAAAAAAAAAAGCTATGGAGAAACCCTGTCTCGAACATCCAAAGAAAAGAAAAAAATTCAAACAAAGGGTCAAACAAAATATCTAATTTTAGCATTCTTTTAAAATTCTAACTTAGTTTCCTAGCAATGTGCAATTAAAGCAGTCAAGTAAAAGATTATGATTTTGTCATAGGACACATGAATCTGTTTTTCATTCAACTCTGTGTATGTGGTAGGGGTGTATTCAGATGATAGTGATTGTGAATTTAACTTTTTTGATTCCCTTTGCTCGGTAAAGACAAGCAAATTTGCTACAAGCAAAGGCTTACAAACTTGTTTACTATTTCTTCTCTGTCACTTGAACACTATCAGTGAAATGAAGTGTCTGGTTTATGCTAACAGTTAGGAGAGAAAACATATGATGAAGTCAAAATCTTGTAGTCAAGATCATTGGATTCTTTTGGTTCATCCAACATCCTGCACATTTAGAAGAAAAACAGTGATTATCAATAGACATTGAAGCACATTTGAAAGAGATATTTGAGTACATTTTTGCCTTTTGAGTGTGAGAATGACTTGCTAGATATTACTATCTAATAGTTGCTACATGGTCATAATGGATATATTTCAGCATATTTGTAACGATGCCAAGCAATATATCTCATTCAAAGTGAAAAGTTATTTTACTGCTGAAGTGAAGATGGATCAAGAATCAATACAAAGTTTATAAGATTAAAGAATTTCTTTTTATGTTAATATTCAACTCTAAATTGTAACTGGAAATATATATTAAATATTTTTTTTGCTTCTGCAGCATGATACACTTCATGAATCAGGAATTTAACTTCTGTAAAATTATTCCACTTTAAAGCACAATGGCCAAATTAAAAATGATTCTGAAACTCTAAATGAATTAGTTGCTTTTTTCAGTTGATGTCTTAGTCAGTGTCTTATTGCTGTGAAGAGACACCATGACCATAGAGCTCTAATCAAGGAAAACATTGAATTGGGGATAGCTAACTCTTCAGATCCTTAGACTGTTATCATCATGGTGGTAATCATGACAGTCAACAGTCAGACACGGTCCTGGAGAAGTACCTGAGAGTTCTACATTTGGATCAGCAGCTAGCAAGAAAAAGGAGAGCCTAGGCCTGAATTAAGCATTTGAAACCTCAAAGACTACCCTCAGTGATACACTTCCTCCAGAAAGGGCACACATCCTAACATTGCCTATGAGCCTGTGGGGTTCGTTTTTATTCCAACTCCCACAATTATTGAATGTTTATTTGCTGTTTTATTTATTTAACAAATAAATAAAATAAAAATAAGTTAATTATTTTTCTGCTACTGTGAGAAAGCACATGACCAAGGGAACTTAAAGAAGGGGAACTTTGTATTGTCTTCTATTTCAAAGGAAACTGTGTCTGTCACGAGGAAGCACAGCAGTAAGAAAGCGGGGCAACTGTGATAGCAGAGAATTGAAGCCTTGAGCCTCTAGCAGAAAGCAGACAGAGCTAATTGGAAATGTTGTCTGACATTGAAATATCATAGTTTGACAGTAGTAACATATTTCTTCCACTGACTCATACCTCCCAACGCCGCCAGTGTGACTGATTTAGAACCAAGTTCTCAAATATCTGAGCCCATAGGGGACATTTTCATGTAAACAATCACACCTTTCTTTAATTAGGTAGTTTTATTTTTTTTAATTTCATTTTAAAAAACATTTTTGTTTGGTATATGTAGTATAATTTTTATGAAACATATGTGTTGGAGTGTTCACATGCACGTGCGTGTAGAGAACAGAGGTTATACTGGCTTTCTTCCATTTATCTTTTCAGAGAGACTCTCTCCATAAAGTCAGATTCACCAACCGTATAAGTTGTTGGTCTTCAGTTTTCACATATCATATATGTCAGATCTCACACCCTCTGATTTCCTGCACACAAGCATACCTCACTACATGGGCACCTGTTTGGAACTGGGTCCTACTGTTTGCACTCAAATTCTTTACCAGCCCAAACCGCGACTAGTTTCTTAGTTATTCAAGTCAGGAAAAAAATATGTGTAGAGGATATAACCTCTGGTGGAGAATGTGAAATGAACTTGAATTAAAACATAACAGACTAGGCACTTAGAGATCTTTCTACACCTATATCTCCAAGAAGTGTCTGTGTCAAGAAAGATTTCATAATGTTATCAGTTATAGTCTCAGAAAATAACCATATTAAGCCATGTAATGGAAACAGTATATAATATACAGATTCAAGAAAGAGAAAATCAAACATTTAACTCAAAAAAATTAAAATGTAACTGATGAGGGCTAGTGCTAATACAGTAGACATCTGTCTAATGCTTAATGGTGTAATCTTTGCTAACTGCAGAAATTTGTACCAAGTCCCGCACTTAACATAGTACACATTATTTTTTTCAAGAGTACCATCTGATTACAGTTTGATCACTTTTATGCTAAACATGGTACTTGTCTATCATTTCCTTTATCACGTAAAATTCCAAATAAAACATGGGTTATGTTGAGTCATAACATAGATACAATATATAAGTATAATTTATTAATTGTTCAGTAATTCAGTAAATGACAACTGTTAAAGCAAGTATTAATTCATTACCTTATATATACTACTCAACATCATAATCAATAGAAACTATTCAAATATTACAATGTCTGAAAATGAATTTAATGAGAACTTTGTCAAGTAATTCTATTTGACAGAAATGTGTTATTGTTTTCTCCTCTCTGCTCTTCTAAATAATTAGACACTACTATACCATAACAAAATGGAACATAGCTTGCTAAATGGCTTTGTAAATGTTTATACATCTTTCTAAATCTAAGACAATCAAAATTTTTATTTACCAACATTTACATTTTAACTACATTATTAATTTTTTCTCTGTAGTATATAGGTATATACTTACTAACTATATAATTAATATTGCCATCATTCATTTTTAATCTACAAATTTTATCATTCATTGATGATTATTTTATAAATTTGTTACATTTACTCTTCATTTAAAAACACAATGATTTTTCAACTTCATTATTTCTTAATATTCCTTTAACTTATATTGTACTATATTAGAATAAATAGTAGTGAGTATTTTTTCATTCTCCTTCCTACTCCCTTTCCCGGTTGTTGTTTTTTTCCAGGATATTCTTTCTCTCTCTCTCTCTCTCTCTCTCTCTCTCTCTCTCTCTCTCTCTCTCTCTCTCTCTCTCTCCAGCATTCATGATAGCCTCAATCTCAATATGGAGCAAAGGACAACACTGGAGTCTTTTTTTTTCTGTTTCTGGGATTAAAGGAGTGTATCATTACATAGAGGTTTATATGGTACTGGAGATAAATCACATAGCTTGAAGCATATTAAGTAAGCAATCTGCAACAGTTAAATCTCAGCTCAACATTCGTCTTTCTCACAATACATCTTTATGTCAACCATATTAACTGTTATTAACACATTGATATTTTCCTGTGTGGTTTTACAGACCTGTTTTTCCATTCTGTAGGCTATAGTACTATATAGAAACAGGTTTCAGCTGTATTTTCAGTTGCCCAAGACTTGTATTGGTGATTCTCTTCAAATTAGTCCGTATGTAATTTGACACAGTTTCTTTCTTCAATGCAGACTCTTATTTTCTAGCTTAAGAGATTGTTGCAGTGGAAATCAGACTTCACATCTATGAGTGACTAAAATCAATGGTCATATTTATTTGGAAACAACATATAAAAGATGCAATCAATACCTGACTATGCTATTGATTGTTATTGATGCTACTGCAGTCACAAAATAACTGAGACAGTAACAAACCATTTAGTAATGCATTTAAAAAACAAAGTATGTTTTTATTTAATTTTATTTCTTAACAGAGAAAGGAGGATTTAGAGATGAAGCAGAGTTTTAAATGCAGAAACAATTTTGAATATGTGGAAAACTTTGTAAAATCATGCAGTTCACACTAAAGTAATCTCTTTTGGTCGCCTGAGGTTGATAACAGTGTCATGTGTTTTTTTTCATAGATGAGGATTGTACAGTGCTTTTTCAATGGATCTTCATTGTAGAAGCTTGTAATAAGATTATTCATGTTAATTTCTTAATAGTCAACAGTAGATATTACTGTCGTAAATACCTGCTGTATACTTGTCATTATAGAAACTTTTATTATTTGTTAGGTCTACAGAACTTGTCCTTGTAACAAATTTTCCATTAGAGTGTTTTATAAATTTAATATTATTGTATCTATAACATCACAGTAACAGCCGTGTACTCAATATGTCTTGGCTTCCTGTTCTTTTCATTCTCCTAAAAGAATATGGGAATAAGTTTGTACAATAACAGAAATCAAGTAATTCATTAAACAGATACAGATAATAAAGAATTAATATGGAAATCCAGATGAGAAAACAGAAACTAATTTTATGTTCCAGATAAACGTGTAAAAATGGACATTTGTATTAAAGCTCCTTTTCCCCTTTCATTCTCTTTATACCACGTGTCTTTCTTATGTGGCTAACTTAATTTAAAAAACAGTGAGCATTTTGTGTGAAAGTTCACAGTCCTGAAAGGTCTAATACTTATTATAAAATTTCCACAGGATACTGAATGCTGAACTATGCTGCATAGTTAATGAACTTGTAATTTGTAACAACTTTATGATGGTATTTATCTGAACTTTGCTAGTAGGTTATTATCAGTAGTTGTGAGTTATTGATACATATCTTTTTAAAAATGCTGCTGCTTCTTCATGAATTGTGTTGAATTCTATCATAATGTAATAGAAAATTATATACTTTATAAAGTAAAAATCTTATTGGAGTGATGACTAGAGGAAAGAGAAGAGGTGAAATCACTTCACTGGTACCTCCCATAATTCTTTCGGTAGATTTTAACTCTCAAGAAGTAGTATACCCACCCACTGAGACAGTGGAGCTGATCTATTGGGAGCTCACCAAGGCCAGCTGGACTGTTACCAAAAAAGCATGGGATAAAACTGGACTCTCTGAACATGGCGAACAATGAGAGCTGATGAGACGCCATGGACAATGGCAAGGGGTTTTGATCCTATGTAATGTGCTGGCTTTGTGGGAGCTTAGCCAGTTTGGATGTTCACCTTCCTAGATATGGATGGAGGGGGGAGGACCTAGGACTTACCACAGGGCAGGGAACCCTGACTGCTCTTTGGACTGGAGAGGGAGGGGGAAAGGAGTGGAGGGAGGGGGAGAAGGGTGGGAGGAGGGGGAGGGAAATGGGAGGCTGGGAGGAGGTGGAAACTTGTTTTTATTTTTCTCATTTTCTCAATAAAAAAAAAGATTTTAAAAAAAGAAGTAGTATATACAAAAATTGATGCATATTTTGTTATCTAATCTGAAATCTGATGAACTTTCTTGATGGAGGAAGGTCATTGGCTAATAAAGGAACTGCCTTGGCCCATCTCATTGGTTAGAAGATAGGTGGGAGGAGTAGACAGAACAGAACGCTGGGAAGAAGAGGAAGTGAGCTCAGACTCCACAGCTCTCCTCTCTGGAGCAGACGCCTCAGATAGACGCCATGCTCCCTGCTCCAGGGAAGATGCAAGCTATGAAGCTCCTACCCAGGATGGACTTAGGCTAGAATCTTCCCGGTAAGACCGGTGCTATACAGATGATAAGAAATGGGCTAGTCCAGGTGTGAGAGTTAGCCTAGAAGAGGCTAGGTAGAAATGAGCCAAGCGGTGTTTAAATAAATACAGTGTCTGTGTAATTATTTCGGGGCATAAGCTTGCCGAGCAGGCAGCCGGGTGGCGGGGACACAGCCCTGCCACCCATATTACTACACTTTCTCCGTTCTCACAATTTGTATCTCTATTTCATTCATTTAAAATCTTTTAGCCTACTCCTTTTTATCTACTCTGAGAAACATGGATGATGTTCTCCCTTTTAATATATGTTTTAACCCTGATAGGGCTCACTCCCTTAAGCTAAGTGTCATGAAATCTTTAATTACTGAATCATTTGCTTTATGGTGCTTTAATGTCTTTGTTAATATAAGTGACAGAGTATGCACTGTAGATAAGAACTTAATGCAACACCATGCTTCGATAATTAAATTACTCAGATGTTTTATTTTTTAATTGATGCTATGGTATTGTTTTCTACTTATGTCTAAAAATGTTTCAATAATGAATGAATTCCTATGGTTTTGTTTTTACGGAACTCTCTCTTTTGTCCAACAATGCTAGCAAATATTGAGACTTCAAACAGTATTCTTTTTATTAAAATGAAGTACAATTTTAAAATCTTGACTTGTGAGGGTGGTTCTAGACTAACTCCTGCCTATGAGATAAAATTTTAGGGGTAACTAATACATGGTTGTGGCAAGAGATATAAGCTCATGTAACTGGGTGACCACGGAGATTATGGAGGTGACTGAAATTTCAATGCTATGAAAAGCCACCCACATATGCCTAGGGCATCCTCTAGATGGCAGTAACTAGAAAGGAGTCATGAAAACTCTTGAAATTTCCCTTCTTTTTTCCAGCTTTTGTACAGTGCGATTCCTCGCTGATACTCAAACCCATTTCCATTTCATTTGCCTGTGTGTTCTTTCCAGTTGGCTTCTGGTGTGTTTGAGGACAACAGTATCAACTTCCAAATACCCATAACATATCTCTGAATACAGCTAGACATAATGAATGCATTTTTCTAGCACTCAGGACTTTATGAAAATTATGTTAAGTGCCAATATTCATCATGTGGTCACTTTGTGGGTTTTTTGTTCATTGCTTATTTTCGTACATTCATGTCTCTTCATATTCAGTTGCTATCTGATCCTTTCAAATGCTATTACAAAAAATCAGAAAGAAAAGAGCTATGTATTGAATAGTAATTTCTTTATTTCATGCTCTGAATACTGGAAAGTCTCAGGACATGACATCAATTTCTGTTCTGTATTCTAGTGAGGAACATCTTACCAGATTATAACCTGATGAAAGAAAATGCATATTGGGAAAGCAGGAATATAGTAGCTTTAATATTTCTCCCTAGATATAAAATTGGTAACCTTATTATGGGGGCACCAAAACTTAATATTATCTAACATGAGTTACATCACTAAGGTCTTGACTTGAAAGAGCAGTAATATAAGTTTGGGATTATATTCTAAACGTAATAACATTGAACCTCATATTCAAATCATAATAATGAGGAGGAAGAAAATTATACATATTTACTCACAACACTAATAAATACTGCTTTCTTTTGTGGAAAATGACTTCTTTAATTTGGGTATGGTTTGAGTGTGCCCCTTGATATGTCTTGGTGGAAGACATTTCTATATGTTGGGGTGCTGTCCTTTGTACATAGTCTCCTATTGTTTGATTAGTTTTCCTGAGTGCTTTGATAAAGATCATTTCCCTGGCATCTATGGGTTCTTGCATTATGTGGTTCCCCTAGTCTTTTTTAAAAAAAAAAACACATTGTATGTGGGAGTGTGGGGGTGTCATTGTACACATGTGGCAAGACACATAAGTTGAAGACAGAAGATGTTTTGCAGGAATCAGGTCTCTCTACCTTGTGCCTTCCTGGGATTGAACTCAACTTGTCAGGTTTCACAGCAATTGCTTTAACCCACTGAGCCATTTCACTGGTTTGTCTCCCTGGTCTTAAATGTGCCTCTACTCTTGCCAAGAAATTCATCTCCAAGCTATCCCCAGGCTGGAGGACATGCCAGTACAAGCTCTTGGACCTCCAGAGCTGGAATATAAATAAATTTAAATTTAAAAATTTGCTGTATGTTTCTACCTAGCCTTAAATGCTTCATTATAAAGAATGTAAAAAAATGAAAATAAAGCACAGTAGCAAAATCATAATCAATATATTCATGGGTAATTGTATTGTTATGGTATTAATACACTTAAACTTATTATTATAACAATAAATTATATCAATCTTATGTCATAGTGGTTACTCACATTTTATAATTAATCTTGACATGGTATAATTATTGTTTTTCAAGATACTTAAAAGTCATTAAATTTACTCAGAGGTAGAGTTTGCTTTTATATGTTAAATTATTGAATGAAAAATTATGTAAATGTGATCACAATTTTGTGGCACATATAATTAACCATTTAACGGCTTCAATAGAATTAAGAGAATTTTATACTATCCACATATTCTTAGCTAAGTAGTCTTGCACTGGAGTGTGGTCAACTTTCCAGGAGCTACAATTTTAGAAATAATTTTACTTGTTCTTATAGGATTTAAATGAGTAAAGAAGAGTTGGATATATGTGCCTAGGTAGTATGAGGTTTGAAAGAGGAATCATAAGTTACAGATGATATGAAGGGGAAAATAAAAAACAGGGAGGAAGCCTTTAACTAGGGAGAGAAGAAGGAGTTCAATATGGAAGGGAAAGGAAGCAAGGACAAATTAAACCAAAAATATTTGATAAGGCCTCAAGTAAACATAGTATTTTAAATTCACCTAATTTTTTTACAATCAATATTTATCCTAAACAAGATCATGGCACTTTGGCAAAAAATGTCCCCTACCTGCGAGATAAACTAAATTTCCAGTGCTATGCATGAGAAACCTCCTTTGCATAATTGGTCAGGCGGTCTATGTGACTCTGAAAGCAATATAGGCTATTACTGTTATTCATGGCTACCTCTCAAAGGTTAAATATAAGCCCCCACTTTTTTTTTTTTTTGCTAAAAATACAGCAATTTAGAACACAGGATTCGCAAGATTAGGGATCAATCTTTCCTGAAAGGTTCGTTTCTGTGGCCTAACTTCAAAAGTACAAGTTAGTAATAGGCAAGGTGTCAAGGGAGGGAAGAAATTAAGAGTCCTACCAAGCTGTGATGCCTACAACAATGACCAGTATGGCAAAATAGCTCTAATGGTACAGCAGTGGTAATCACATGTTGCTAGTAACAAATTGGTTTTTAATTGGACTTAAAGCACTCAACATGAGGAAGTCATGTGTGATCCTGAAACCTAGTCAACCCACCTTATGGTTCATGAGACCATTGGTTTTAGAAGAGAATCAGCTACTGTAACTGTTCGAGACTAGCCAATTTCTAATGTTATCTAAATCTTACCCTCATACCAGAGATAACTGTAGTTCTCTAAAATCCTCAAAGCCACTCCTTTCTACAGCAAATATGGAATATTGTATAAAATCACAGGTATAGAAAAATGTAGACAACCAGAACATTGAGAACTCAGCAGCATGGTTCCTTTATCTATGTCTTGTGGTAAGAATTTTAAAATTATTTCACCTGCTCTCTATTCCTATCCCATCGAGCTTACATCCAGATCCCCCCACCCCCTGTTTCTCTCCCCCCTCCCTTCCTTGGTGGCAGAGCGCCTCCCTGCTCTGCCTGCTTGGGCGCTGGGTCCTAATCCAAAGCGTAGGGTAAAGGGGAGCTCGGGGGCTTCTTTGTCCCCATAGCCCGCCTGCAGCAAACAGGGTGGGCCCTTTGTCTGCGAGCAAACCAAGCAGCACGGAGTTGCGATCAGGGCACCTAGTGAGACATCATTGTGGTGAGTGAGTGCTGCGGCACCGGGGAACAGCCCGCCTACACTTCCTGATCAACCTACAGGGCTACACTGCCCGGTACCTCCTCTCTATTCCTATCCCATCCAGCTTACATCCAGATCCCCCCACCCCCTGTCTCCCTCCATCCCTCCCTTCTTGGGGCAGAGCGCCTCCCTGCTCAGCCTGCCTGGGCACTCGGACTGAACCCAAAGGTGAGTGCAAAGGGGAAGGTGGTAGCTCCTTTGTCTCCATAACCTGCCTGCAGCAAGCAGGGTGGACCCTTTGTTTGCGAGCTAACCAAGCAGCAAGGAGATCCGAACTGGACTCCAGGAGAAACATTACGGGGGAGTGACATCACTGGGAAACAACATCAGTGGGCAAGGAGACCTGATCCTGTAAAAGAAGATCCATAGGAAAATATTGGGAGGAAGAGATGGGGAGACGCCAATGCAAGAATTCACCCAACAATCTGAAAAACAACACGAAACCACCAGAAGCCAGAGACCTCACAACAGGAGGACATGAACACCTTAATCAAGAAGAAGTAGAAAAAACTGACTTCATGACAGGATTGACACCCTTGAACAGCATATAAAAAACGCCCTTATAGAAATGGATGAGAAGTATAACAGAAAGTTCGAGGAATTGAGTAAATCAGTGAATGATACCCTAGGAAAGCAAGGAAAAACAATAAAGCAGATAATGGAAACAGTTCATGATTTGAAAAATGAAATGGAGGCAAAGAAGAAAACACAAACAGAGGGCCGTCTGGACATGGAAAATCTAGGTAAACGAATGGAGACTATAGAAACAAGCATAACCAGCAGAATACAAGAGATAGAAGAAAGAATCTCAGAGTCTGAGGATAACATAGAGAAAATAAGCGCACTTATCAAAGAAACAGCAAGTCCAACAAACTCTCATCACAAAACATTCACGAAATATGGGACACAATAAAAAGACCACACCTAAGAATAATTGGAGTAGAAGAAGGAGAAGAAGTGCAGCTCAACGGTCCAGAAAATATACTTAACAAAATTATAGAAGAAAACTTTCCCAACCTGAAGAAGGATGTACCTATGAAGGTTCAAGAGGCATACAGAACCCCAAATAGGCTGGATCAAAAAAAAAAAACATCCCCTCGCCATATAATAATCAAAACACAAAATATACAGAATAAAGAAAGAATATTAAGAGCCGCAAAGGAAAAAGGCCAACTTACTTATAAAGGTAAACCTATCAGACTTACACCTGACTTCTCTATGGAAACCATGAAAGCCAGAAGGTCCTGGATAGATGTACTGCAAAAACTAAGAGACCATGGATGCAAGCCCAGACTACTATATCCAGCCAAGCTTTCGTTCACTATAAATGGAGAAAACAAAATTTTCCAGGATAAAAACAAATTTAAACAATACGTAGCCACAAATACAGCCTTACAGAAAATAATAGAAGGAAAATCACTAACCAAGGAGTCCAACAAAGACCTCAATAACTCAGACATCTAGAGACCCTTCACCAGCGTAACTCAAAGAAGGGAAACACACAAACCCTACTACTAAAAAAGTGACCGGAGTTAACAACCACTGGTCATTAATATCACAATGTCAATGGGCTCAACTCACCTATAAAAAGGCACAGGCTAAGAGACTGGATACGACAACAGGATCCAACATTCTGCTGTCTACAAGAAACACACCTCAACCACAAAGACAGGCACCTACTCAGAGTAAAGGGCTGGGAAAAGGCTTATCAAGCAAATGGACCTAAGAAACAAGCAGGTATGGCCATACTAATTTCTAACAAAGTTGACTTCAAACTTAAATCAATCAGAAGAGATGGAGAGGGACATTTTATACTCATAACAGGAAAATTCATCAGGAAGAAGTCTCAATCCTGAATATCTATGCCCCTAATATAAAAGCACCCACGTACGTAAAAGAAACATTGCTAAAATTCAAGGCAGCCATCAAACTGCACACACTAATAGTAGGAGACTTCAACACTCCTCTCCCACCAATGGACAGGTCAATCAGACAGAAACCTAACAGAGAAATTAGAGAATTAATGGAGGTAATGAAGCAAATGGACTTAACAGACATCTATAGAATATTCCACCCAAAAAGGAAAGAATATACCTTTTTCTCTGCAGCTCATGGAACCTTCTCGAAAATTGACCACATACTCGGTAACAAAGCTAACTTACACAGCTACAAAAAAATATTACTAACCACCTGTGTCTTATCAGACCACCATGGATTAAAGTTAGAATTCAACAACAATGCTACCCCCAGAAAGCCTACAAACTCATGGAAACTGAACAGTCAACTACTGAACCATACCTAGATTAAGGAAGAAATAAAGAAAGAAATTAAAGTCTTCCTTGAATTCAATGAAAATAAAGAAACAACATACTCGAACTTATGGGACACTATGAAAGCAGTCCTAAGAGGAAAGTTCATAGCACTAAGTGCCCACTTAAAGAAAACAGAGAAAGCACATATTGGAGACTTAACAGCCCACCTGAAAGCTCTAGAAAAAAAAGAAGCAGACTCACCTAGGAGGAGTAGAAGACTGGAAATAATCAAACTGAGGGCTGAAATTAACAAAATAGAAACACAGAAAACAATCCAAAGAATCAATGAATCACGAAGATGGTTCCTGGAGAAAATCAAAAAGATTGACAAACCCCTATCCAAACTAGTCAAATGGCAGAGAGAAAATATGCAAATTAATAAGATCAGAAATGAAAAGGGGGACATAAGCACAGACACAGAGGAAATTCAGAGAGTCATTAGATCTTACTACAAAAGCTTGTATGCCAGTAAACTGGAAAATGTAAAAGAAATGGACACTTTTTTAGATAAATACTATTTACCAAATTTAAATCAGGACCAGGTGAACAATCTAAACAGACCTGTCAGTCGCGAAGAACTAGAAGCTGTTATCAAAAACCTCCCTACCAAAAAAAGCCCAGGGCCCGATGGTTTCAATGCGGAATTCTACCAGAACTTCCAAGAAGACCTAATACCTATACTCCTCAATGTATTCCACAATATAGAAACAGAAGGGTCATTACCAAATTCCTTTTATGAAGCTACAGTTACTCTGAAACCAAAACCACACAAAGACTCAACCAGGAAAGAGAATTACAGGCCAATCTCACTCATGAATATCAACGCAAAAATCCTCAACAAAATACTGGCAAACCGAATCCAAGAACACATCCGAAAAATTATCCACTATGATCAAGTAGGCTTCATTCCTGAGATGCAGGGCTGGTTCAACATACGAAAATCTATCAATGTAATCCAGCATATAAATAAACTGAAAGAAAAAAACCATATGATCATTTCATTAGATGCTGAAAAAGCATTTGACAAAATTCAACATCCATTTATGTTAAAAGTCTTGGAGAGATTAGGGATACAAGGGTC
Source organism: Microtus pennsylvanicus (assembly GCF_037038515.1). Taxonomy (NCBI): domain Eukaryota; kingdom Metazoa; phylum Chordata; class Mammalia; order Rodentia; family Cricetidae; genus Microtus; species Microtus pennsylvanicus. Next base: position 59,536,479 of record NC_134593.1, read on the forward strand.
ATACCTAAATATAATAAAAGCTATATACAGCAAGCCGACAGCTAACATCAAATTAAATGGAGAGAAACTCAAAGCCATCCCGCTTAACTCAGGAACACGACAAGGCTGTCCACTCTCTCCATACCTCTTCAATATAGTGCTGGAAGTTCTAGCAATAGCAATAAGACAGCATAATGGGATCAAGGGGATTCGAATTGGAAAGGAAGAAGTTAAACTTTCGTTATTCCCAGATGATATGATAGTATACATAAACGACCCCCAAAATTCCACCAAAGAACTTTTACAGCTGATAAACAGCTTTAGTAATGTGGCAGGATACAAGATCAACTCCAAAAAATCAGTCGCCCTCCTATACTCAAAGGATATGGAAGCAGAGAGGGAAATCAGAGAAGCTTCTCCATTCACGATAGCCACAAACAGCATAAAATATCTTGGGGTAAATCTAACCAAGGAAGTGAAAGATCTATTTGACAAGAACTTTAAGGCATTGAAGAAAGAAATTGAAGAGGATACCAAAAAATGGATGGACATCCCTTGCTCTTGGATTGGGAGGATCAACATAGTAAAAATGGCAATTCTACCAAAGGCAATTTATAGATTCAATGCAATCCCCATCAAGATCCCATCAAAATTCTTCACAGATCTGGAGAGGACAATAATCAACTTTATATGGAAAAACAAAAAACCCAGGATAGCCAAAACAATCCTATACAATAAAGGATCTTCTGGAGGCATTACCATCCCTGACTTCAAACTCTATTACAGAGCTACAGTAATGAAAACAGGGTGGTACTGGCATAAAAGCAGAGAAGTCGATCAATGGAATCGTATAGATGACCCAGAATTTATCCCACAAACCTATGAACACCTCATTTTCGATAAAGGAGCTAAAAGTATACATTGGAAGAAAGAAAGCATCTTCAACAAATGGTGCTGGCACAACTGGATGTCAACCTGTAGAAGAATGAAAATAGACCCATATCTATCACCGTGCACAAAACTCAAGTCCAAATGGATTAAAGACCTCAATATCAGCCCGAAAACACTGAATCTGATAGAAGAGAAAGTGGGAAATACCCTACAACAGATGGGCACAGGCGATCGCTTCTTAGGTATAACCCCAGAAGCACAGACATTAAGGGCAACATTAAATAAATGGGACCTACTAAAACTGAGAAGCTTCTGTAAAGCAAAGGACACTGTCACTAAGACACAAAGGCAACCTACTGACTGGGAGAAGATCTTCACCAACCCCACAACAGACAAAGGTCTGATCTCCAAAATATATAGAGAACTCAAGAAACTAGACTTTAGAATGCTAATTAACCCAATTAAAAAATGGGGCGCTGAACTGAACAGAGAATTCTCAACAGAAGAAGTTCAAATGGCCAAATTTGACACTTAAGGTCATGCTCAACCTCCTTAGCAATCAGGGAAATGCAAATCAAAACAACTTTGAGATATCATCTTACACCTGTAAGATTGGCTAAAGTCAAAAACACCAAGGATAGCCTTTGCTGGAGAGGCTGTGGAGGAAGGGGTACCCTCATCCATTGCTGGTGGGAATGCAATCTTGTGCAACCACTGTGGAAGTCAGTGTTTCGGTTTCTCAGGAAATTCGGGATCAACCTACCCCTGGACCCAGCAATACCACTCTTGGGAATTTACCTAAGAGATGCTCTATCACATGTCAAAAGCATTTGTTCAACTATATTCATAGCAGTATTATTTGTAATAGCCAGAACCTGGAAACAACCTAGATGCCCTTCAATGGAAGAATGGATGAAGAAAGTATGGAATATATACACACTAGAGTACTACGCTGCGGTAAAAAACAATGACTTCTCGAATTTTGCATGCAAAAGGATGGAAATAGAAAACACTATCCTGAGTGAGGTATTCCAGACCCAAAAAGATGAACATGGGATGTACTCACTCATAATTGGTTTCTAGCCATAAATAGGGTTCACGGTTTCTACAATAGGTGAATCTAAAGAAGCTAAGTAAGAAGGTGAACCCAAGGAAAAACATATGGTTATATTCTTGGATAAGGGAAGTAGACAAAATTGCCGGGGAGAAAAGTGGGATCTTGGGGGTGGGGTGGGATGGGGGTTAGGGGAGATGGAGAGAGAAAAGGTAGAAGGGAAGGAGGGGGGACTTGGGGAAACAGGAGGATCGGGATAAAGGAAGGTTGGATAGGGGAGCACGGAACCACAATTCTTAGTTAAGGGACCCACTTTAGGGTGGGCAGGAGACTTGACCCTAGAGGGGCTCCCAGGTGCCCAAGCTGAGGTCCCCAGTTAGTTCCCTGGGCAGCTGAGGATAGGGAACCTGAAATGACCCTACCCTAGAGCAATACTGACGAATATCTTGCATATCATCATAGAACTTGCATCTGGCGATGGATGGAGATAGAGACAGAGACCCACACTGGAGCACTGGACTGAGCTCCCAAGGTCCCAATGAGGAGCAGAAGGAGGGAGAACATGAGCAAGGATGTCGGGACCACGAGGAGTGCACCCACCCACTCAGACAGTGGAGATGATCTACTGGGAGCTCACCAAGGCCAGCTGGACTGTTACCAAAAAAAGCATGGGATAAAACTGGACTCTCGGAACATGGCGAACAATGAGGGCTGATGAGACGCCAAGGACAAAGGCACGCGGTTTTGATCCTATGCAATGTGCTGGCTTTGTGGGAGCCTAGCCAGTTTGGATGTTCACCTTCCTAGATATGGATGGAGGGGGGAGGACCTAGGACTTACCACAGGGCAGGAACACTGACAGCTCTTTGGACTGGAAAGGGATGGAGAGAGGAGTGGGGGGAAGGGGAGAGGGGTGGGAGGAGGGGGAGAAGAGTAGGAGGAGGGGGAGAAGAGTGGGAGGAGGGGGAGGGAAATGGGAGGCTGGTGGGAGGAGGTGGAAATTTGTTTTTTTTCTTTTCTTTATTCTCCTTTTATCAATAAAAAAATTTTAAAAAAATTATTTCACCTTCTATTTTTCATTTTTTTTAATTTATTTATTTATTAAAGATTTCTGTCTCTTCCCCGCCACCGCCTCCCATTTCCCTCCCCCTCCCCCAATTAAGTCTCCCCCCAGCCCGAAAAGCAATCAGGGTTCCCTGTCCTGTGGGAAGTCCAAGGAACCCCCACCTCCATCCAAGTCTAGTAAGTTGAGCATCCAAACTGCCTAGGCTCCCACAAAGCCAGTGCCCTTCAATGGAAGAATGGATGAAGAAAGTATGGAATCTATTTTTCATTTTTGTAGAGGCAATTGAAATTGTTTCACTATAATTATCTTCCTTAGTAAAAAAAAAAGAAAGAAAAAGTTCATTTTATTTACTCTTTTATCTATTAATAATAAAAATATATTCAGGCAATGGTGGCACATGTCTTTAATCCCAGCACTTGGGAGGCAGAGGCAAATGGATCTCTGTGAGTTTGAGGCCAGCCTGGTCTACGGAGTGAGTTCCAGAACAGCCACGGCTACATAGAGAAACGCTGTCTTGAAAAACAAAAACAAAAAATCAGAGAATGATAACTGGTGTCCTTTGCTTTAGAAAAACTTCATTTTCATGAGGTTCCACTTTTTATTTTTCAATTTTGGTGCCTGCACTAACAATGTTCTGTTCAGGAAGTAGTCTATTGTGCCGGTGGTTCAAGGATATTTCCCACTTTCTCTTCTATCAGGTTCAGTATATATCGTTTTATGTTGAAGCCTCTGATCCGCTTGCACTTGAGTTTTCTGCAGGGTGATAGACATGGATCTATTTGCATTCTTCTGTATGCTAACATCCAGTTAGAGTATGAAATTGAAGATGTTTTCCTCTTCCATTATAAATTTCTAGCCTCTTTATGAAAAATTATGTGTTCATAGGTATATGGATTTACATCTGTGTCTTTGGCTCAGTTTCATTGATCAACATCTGTTTTTATGCCAATACCATGTAGTTTTTTGTTACTACAGCTTTGTAGCACAGCTTGAATCAAAGATGGTGATCCTCCTCAAGTTCTATTATTGAACACCATTGTTTTAGCTATCCTAGTTTTTTTTCTTATTTTTCCATATGAAGATGAGCATTGTTCTTTCAAGTTCTTTAATGAATTGTGTTTAGTTTTCTTATTGCTCTAGCTAAAACTGTAAGTACTATATTGAATAGATATGAAGAGAGTAGACAGCTTTGTGAATTGCTTTATGTTTTTGTTCAATTAATTTGATGTTGGCTACTGGTTTGCTGCACATTGCTTTTATTATGTTTAGGTATGTTCCTTGTATTCATGAACTCTCTAAGACTTTATAATGAAGGGGTTTTGGATTTTGTCAAAGGCTTTTCACCTTCTAATGAGATAATCCTGTAGCTCTTTTTACAGAATGGGAAAGCATTACCAACCCCACAACTGACAGAGGGCTGGTTTCCAAAATATATAACTCAAGAAACTAGACATCAATAAGCCAAAGAATCCCATTTTTATAAATATGTTACAGATTTAAATAAAGAATTCTCAACACAGGAATTTCAAAACCCTGAGAAAAACTTAAAGAAATGTTCAATAACATTAGCCATCATGGAAATGCAAATCAAAATGACTCTGATTCTATCTTATACCTGCCAAATGGTTAAATTCAAAGACACAGTGGCAGCTCATGCTGATGAGAATGTGGACCAAAGGGAACACTTCTCCATTGCTGATATGAATGCAAACTTGTACAGCAACTTTGGAAATCATTATGACAGTTTCTCAAAAAATTGGGAATTGACTTACCTCAAGATTCAGCTCTATTACTTCAGGGCATATACCAAAAGGATGCTCACTCATTCAACAATGACACTTAAACAAACATGTTCATATCATCTTTATTCATAATAGCCATAAAATGGACCAGATGTCCATCAACTGAAGAATTTATAAAGAAAATGTGGTACATTTTCATAATGGAGCATTATTCAGATTTTAAAAACAAAGATATCATGAAATTTGCCATCAAATGGTTGGAACTGGAAAAAAAATATCCTGAGTGAGGGGAGTCAGAGACAGAAAGACAAACAAGGCGTATACTCACTTATAAGTTTGTATTACCTGTAAAAGTAAGGGAAAACTGTGCTGCTATCCACAAACCATCAGAAACTAACTAAAAAGGAAGGCTCAAGTAGGGGGCACAGTAATCTCCCTATGAAGATATCAAAGTAGGATGGGAGGAGGGATCTGGAATAGGGCTCAGCATGGAGCAAGAGGGATCAGTTTGGGGAGTATGAAGGGAAAGAGTACTGGGAAAGACAAATGGAATAAGGGGCATATCTGGGATGAGTTAGAAACCTACTACAGTAGAAATGCCCAGAAATCTATGAGGTTGACCCCTAGCTCAGACATTTAGCAGTAGAAGATACAGAGCTTGAATTCGCCATCTATAACCAGGCAAAACTTCCAGTGATGGTTTTGGGACCCCCTAAAATTTGCCCTACCTATAATATATATGGGGATAAGAGTGGCATAAAAATTATGAAGTGGCCAACCAATGAGTGGTACAATCTAAGAGATATACCATGAGAGGAATCCCGTTGCTCCTACTGACTGGATGGTCAGGACCCAGAGGCAGGACAACCCAGAAACCTAAGATAAAACTAACCATGAGTGAATGGCAAAGAAAAATCAATGAAATCATTCCTAAAAATATTCTACTCTCTTCATACATCACTGACTAGCCCAATAGTCATCAGAGGCTTCACAAAATAATTTATGGAAACAGAAACAGAGACCGGTCATTAAGTGGATATCAAGGAATCTTGTAGCAGAAGAGGAGAAAGGATTATGGAGCTGGAGAGGCCAAGAATGCCATTAAAAAAATCCACACAATCAACTAACCTGGGCTGATAGTGACTCAGAGACTAAACTGCCAGTCACAGAGCTACCATGGGACTGACCTCGACTGATAATTGGGTAGCTTTGTCTTTCTTGAACTCCTAAAAGTGGGTGCAGGACCTGTCTCTGATTCTTTTACTTGCTTTTTGGAACCTTTACTCCTACTGGGTTGCCTAGACTAAGCTTAATGGGAGAGGAGGTAACTACTCTGATCAAATCTTGTTAAATCATAGCTGACTGGTATACATGAGAGGCCTACCTTTTTTTTTTTTTTTGAAGAGAAAGGAGAAGTGGATCAGGCAGAAGAGGGAAAGGGATGAGAGGAGAAGAGGGCAGGAGGGAGCTGAAGCTCTGATCTGTCTGGGAAAAATAAATAATTGAAAAATGTAAAATTGTTAAAAATAAAAAAAAAGAATGAAAGCTAGAACACACAAGTCACTTTTGAAGATCATATTGGAAATATAGATAAGATTTCTGGCTGTCTGATATTTCTATTCTAGCCGCTATATGGGTAGGCACAAGAACATGTGTGTTCATTCATAAGAATGAAAAATGTTGTAACTTTTTCTTCCCCAATCACATAGGATTGTAAAGTATGAACCAATCCCCAACCCTTCCCCACAGTTCATAAGACACAGTATTTTGCTTTAATCTTAATCTCTTGGAACCAGGGCTCAGATTCTCACAGTAGCAAAGCAAGTCCTTTACAAACTCAGTTATATCCCTAACCTACTTCGTTCTCAATAGCTACTATTAGGATATGCTATTATGTCTTCTCCTACTTAGACATGACTTTTTTTTCAATAGTCTCTCATATTTCATGGTTTAAATGTTGTTTAAGGTATTTGAGTTTTTTGACCTTCCTGCCATCTGCATTAAAATATTAGCAATATCAGAATAAGTAATCTTAAAATAGCAGTGCTGATATGATCAACACATCTATTAATTTCACACATAGCCTTAGGCTTTTCTTAAACTCATACTGAATAGGAGAAATTATGTAGATATTAGTACATGGAATGTTTCCTATCCTCAGGTAAATTATGTTATTCTGTGTACAGTGGAGCACAACTTAAAGCTCAGAAGCTGCTTGTTGATGAAATTGTCTATGTAAATTTTTAGACAAGTGGTTGGTTGCAGAGAACTATTTCAGTGAGAAATGAAACAGTTGATTAGAGGGACCATGATGAGTGCCATCAACAAAACCTCCTGTCTCTCAAGGCTCAAAGATGTTATACACTTCATCACCATAGTTCTGGACATCTGGATTTACCTACTAGAAACTTGATTCTAATTTATGTCTCATTGATTTTCTTAAAGTTACTTTTTCTTATTATAAGTAAGATTTTAAAGCAACAAACAGGAAATTCAATTATTGATTAAAATTTGGTTGCATTTAAGCAAATAAGATCTCATAAGAGGAAATGAGCATATTGCCATCACAGTGACTTAAATAAGTCGCTTTTATTTGTTTTGTTTTTGTCTTTAAATATATTTAAAATGATGGAATAATAATTACAAGTTTCAAGATACAGAAATCTATGATGAAAACAAAAATCAACTGGTTTGAAATAACCAACTACCACTTACCAAAGTCTTCCTCCTCATTTATTAATTAACAAACCCATTTTATACCAGTTGATCCTAATTTACATTACAAAAGAAACTGCATTAAGAGCAAAATCCTACAATGTACTTTAGAATGGTCAGGGATATCTAGGATAATTCAAAGAGAGAGGACTGCCAAAAGAAGGAATCTAATCTTAGCAGCCTTTTATCTCTCTTAAAATGGCTAAAAATAGGACTTGGGTAGGAGTCTCGGGAGCTTACCTGCCAGTTTGACATTTATTCTTTTTTTAGACTCTCACATGTTCTGTATTGGACCTAAATGTTACTGAATCTTTGTGAGAGATTATCTCCTTGGAACATTCCTGAGATAGTAATTCAGTACTTGACTTTCAAAACCTATCACAGTGCTAAGGGGACCAGGATAATTTTACTATAATGTAGCAGAGTGACCTATTTAGTATTTTAATGTCACAGACACAAGTAAAATGAGATTTGATCTTAACAAAAATGATCATACATGGAAATAACATTATGCAATACCTCATATGATATTAATTTGAAGGTATAAATATATGGACTTGTATTTTAATTGATTCATAAAAATAAGTTTTTAAAATAAAAATAGTTACTGCACAAAACATGACTTATAAATTTGTGTGTTTAAATACCAAATTAGAGATGAAGCAAATAACCCTAACTTTGCTTGCCAATTGTTTTCTAAGTTAGGATTCATTGAGAGATTGTCTCATTTTGTGTACCCGGATTCCCTGCAAATTACCGAACTTGATCTTCTCCAACTCAGAATGAATAATCCTCTTGCCTTTGACTCCTGAGTGCTTCAATTACTGACGTAAGTTATTGTACCCCTTGGCATCTTTACTCTCAGTAATTCTGTTTTAGTGGCAGCTAATTTAGTGTTTACTTCTTTATGTTATTCCAGGGTTGTTGGGTTGGAATTCTCAATTTTGTGGTCAAAGCTAAAACAAAGGGATATTGGATAGTTTTTGGACTTTCTATCAGTTTGATAAAGAATCTCCTTTGCACTTTGGACAGTAGCATATGTAAACCTCTGTACACAATATGTCAAGAACACAATTTAAGTTAAAATGCTGCTTGCCTAGAAAGATAAAAGGTAAGCTCATGGCTTCCAGCCCCAACAAAGAAGTGGTAATATAGAAGCTCTACCTTAAATCATTCTAGCACAATCTTCTAGATACAATAATTCTCCACTTTATTTTCATTCTCAGAAATATGTTCATCTACATAATTTGAAGTTTAACATAATTGACTATTAACAAGAAGTGCATTTCTGGGACTCTTTGGATATTTGTATGATGAATTGGGAAGAAATTCTCTAAAACATTTTTTATGCCCCAGCAACAGCTAGCATCTGGGTTGATGTCCATGGCTCCTATTGCCTCTGAGGGCTGTACAAATGCCCAGAGTCTGGACAGATACCTGAGACTACGGTGGTGTCCAAGAGACTTGCTGATGCTGGAGCCATGCTGCCCTGAATGACTTGTGTTGCCACTGGGGTCATGTGCTGTCTGGGTCTGAACTTCCTGTGAGGGCATGGTCTGTGTTTATGATCTTGCTGTAGCTAGGGTCTGTGATGATGTCAATGGACTGTGTTGTCACAGAAGGTCACAGGAACCAAGCATGTTGAAATCTGAGGACTATTCTGAGCCAGCTCTTCTCGTAAATGTCTGGCCTTTCCCCTATTGGACATTGTAGAAGGAGAGCTGGCCCCACCTTCCATGGGAGAGCTGGATCCCACAATTAGGCGAAATGGCCTCACACCACACCATGGGTGTGGGAGAGCAGGCCCCTATGACATGTACCTAGGAGAACTGGCTCCACAGTTTGACTGAAGAGGTCAGCTCAGTGGCCTGGACTGATCAACCCAGCTATCACCCAGACACATATACTGCGCCTTTGATTGGCCCATTCTAACAACCTACATGTATCACCTGCTGGAATCCATGAGGGGATTGGTCTTGTGGAACAGTGGTCACAGAATTGCATGACTCCGGGAGATGGTGAGAAGTCTGGGAGGAGTTTTGGTTGGGATCCAGTGATGATGGTGTGTCCAAGGACTTGTACCAGACCCATTGCAATGAACATTTTGTGATGGGGTTCTATTTGGATGGAAGGGTATACTCAATGATGTACGGCAGCTTCCAGGGCCACTGCGATGAATAAAGAGGTGTTGGAAAGATGGAAGAGGGAGGTTGTTTTTTTGTGTGTACTTTGTTCTTAATTGATTCTGGGGAGGGTTTAATAAGGGGGTATACTGCAGACATCAGGTGAGGATATGAGGTACTAGGAGATAAGCAGGATTGGGGTGCATGGCATGAAGTTCCCAAAGAATCAATAGAGAATTATGTTTCAAATAAAACATGTTAGCTACAAAATGTCCAGATTTATTTATTTTTTTACTGAGGAATAACTCAGAGTACAAATTAGTCATTTTATATCTTGTAACATACTGTATAATAGATTAAAATCAAAAGTATGTGCATCTTAAAGTGGTCAATGAACTGCAACTCTTAAGATAATGAATCTCAATTTAATTAAAAAACATTTATATACAACATTTAATATGATAAATCCAAATTTCTACTTTATATAATAATACAGATTTGGAATGTGAGAACAAAAAGAAGATTGAAATAAATCAGTTTTTAAAAAGAACACCATTGGTATAAGTTTTGCTTCATTGTTGGGCATAAGCAGACCTCAGGCATGAGCTGGCTTTTGGTATATGAACAGAGGTAAGGTACAGAAAGGCCAGAACCTCAGATTCAGGTGTGTGTCTCACACAGTAATAAACATAACACAGGAATCTGTTAGCACAAAAAAATGAATACAGAACAAAATAAAACAAACAAAATAGAATAAACATGAAAATATTAACTTAATCAAAGTCATTTCAAATCCTTGAGTATATAGGAGAAATGGTATAAGTAAGATATTCTTATGGATCTGTTATGCATAAACATTAGCTTTCCTGGCCAGCTCCATACTCTCTAGGCTGAATAGTTACCTATACTCCATTGGTAACAAGTGGCTGGTTTGATCATCTACAAAAGGATTTAGTGTGGCATTGTAACTTGGAAAAACGTTACTTATAAAAGGTCATTTGTCTTACCTTTGATCATATGACTCACTTTATTTGCATATATTTTATCACCATAGAGTCAAAAATGCAAGTCAACACATTTTGGGGACACTGTTCCAATTTTGTTTCCCTTATGTAGGAATTAATGTTATAGATATTTATACCATATTCTATAAAAATTTTTATTGAGAAACATCCCAATAAACCAAGACCCATAGGTAGTGTCAATCAAAAAATGGAAACTATGTATAAAAACTATACTATAGTATATAACTATGTTAAAAATAGTAAAAAAATGGCATAAATTTTGTTTATTGTGAACTATACTTAACATAATCCCTATGGTCTATTTTTTTTTACTTCATTTCACATCATTGGGAAGAGATAACTTACTTTGACAGGAGATAATATTTAATCAGTTGCCTCTTGACCCCATGCACTTGGATGGAAATACTGTGTGGTAGAGGAAAGTTTTTCACCCATAGCTGCTGTGGGATAAAGCTCTTGTACATTAAAAAGATTTGTCACTCATACTGGTTTAATACAATGCAGATTGACCAGTAGCCCCTAGGAAGCATAGGCAAAGCAACCATACTCAGAGAATTAGGGAGAGAGGAAAGGCAGAGAGATATAGTCACCAGTTAGACACAGAGGAAGCAAGATGGGAATGTTTCACTAAAAAGGTACCAAGCCACATAGCTAACATAGGCATGGGTTAATTTAAATTGGAAGAGATAGTTAATGAGCCAGAGCTAATAGACCAAACAGTTTATAATTGTTATAAGCTTCTCTGTGTTTCTTTGGGACTGACTGAATGGCTGCAGGACCGGGCCAACAGAAACTTCTGTCTAGACATAGCAAAAAGGAAGAAAAGAGAATGACACAGGTGGGCTAGGAACAGGATATTTTCCCATGAAATCCTCAGTGATGCGACTCAGCTAAAGCCTCTGTAAGACAATTTCTCATTTGGGAAAACCTAATCTCTAGTTCCATTTGGCACAAAGGTAAAGTTATATTAGAAAACATTTGATTTGCTCTTTTCCAAAACAGCATTTTAATTTGCAATATTAGCTTATTCTATGTCTTTTAGGATAATAATCTAAATTATCTGCAAGATGCCTACATTCAGGTATCTGATATTCTTTTTGAATAATTTCCAAGACTCTATAAAATAAGGTGTAGTACCTGCTTTAAACAGTACCTGGAATTTTGTAACTTAGACTATTCATTACCTATTCAATTCATTTTGGGAAGCAATTAATATGAGGCAAGATTGGCAAGAAAAGATTGGGGAACTTCCAAGTACATTATATGAAATTTCTTTTCCAAACAAGTTTCAGATAATATCTTCCTGCTATAGTATCATATTTTGCTTTTTTTTAAAAAAAACCATGCAACATGGGGAACAATAGATTTCTTATTTTTCTGGGTTTTCGAGACAGGGTTTCTCTATAGTTCTGGAGCCTGTCCTGGAACTAGATATTGTAGACCAGGCTAGCCTCAAACTACAATAGACTTCTTTTACTCACCAATCCCTCTCAGATCACACTCCTCCATTTCTTTCTGAAATGTAAACCTACCTTTCTTTGCTAAGAAAACTTTTGATTGAACCTTTATTTCTTTGCTCAATTCTTACCTTTGAGAAAACAATTGCTTAAAAACAGACATTCACGTGCAACAGTTTTCCTTTTCTTCAGACTTGATTTCCTACTTCAGTGTTGTCTTGTTTGCCTAATTCTTCATCAATATTGTTGATTCATGTAAAGCTTATAAACGCAACAATCAGGTCTTATATTCTTCATAGCTGGGATGCTGAAGGAAAAGCTTCATTGTTCAGCATGATTTTAGGTTGTTTGGCTACGATAATGTCTCAGCAAGACAGCTATCACAGGAAGAAGAGATGTACGTCTATTTTCATGACCAGGCATCTTGATTAAGAACAAGGAATGTTTACGGTTAGATTTAAGTCTGTATCATTTTACTACTTGGAACTGGCTTAATTTTAAACAATGGATTTTTATTGAACTTGAGCCTACTATGAACAAGTTTTCTATCCTGTGTGGATTATCAAAGGTCACCAGAAATGCAGGGCTTCCCTCAGAAACCAAGAAGAGCAGAACTGAATCCTATTTCTTTATGTACTTTTAGGTCAGCTACAGCTGGTCTTGTCACAGGAACCAAAAACAGGGGAACCTTCTCTTCAATCTACAGGCACCAACAGAGTGAGGTCGGGTATAAGACACTGTTAGGTGCTCCATCTGTGCCAGGACATTGGATAATGGTGAGGGCAGATTTCAAAGTAGCTGTACTCAGGATGGAAGAGTACGGCACATGATGGGAACACCTACCTGGCTCATGAAACATTCTTAAGATTTCACTATCTTGAGATGGACAGATTTGGTGTTCTGTCTCTAACCCAGTTATGTGGCTCTCATTTTGTCTTCTTAATGACTAGTTCCTCCTCTTGAGCTGATACCATCAGATAACATTGTTTATCTAATAGTTTCTACATTTAAAAAGAAAGCGCAAGGCATGATGGTAATTCTCATCTGTAATTCTCATACTCAGAAAGATGATATAGGATATATTTCTATGAATCAATGAAACTCTTGACTACATAGAAAGGCACTCTATAAATTGGACAAAAGAGAACATAAATTGACCCTTTAGAAACCTTTGTTTATCTCAGGAAATATAAGTATAAATAAGGATATTTCTTTGATTTATTTAAACATTTTTTAAGAGTTTCACATTTCAACACTGTATTTATATCATTTCTACTCTTCCACTTCCCCATTCTAACATCTTCCTTTCCCCATGACCTCAAATTTATGAGCTCTTTCTCTAATTATTATTTGAAATTTGTCCCTGATTCTTAATTTCTCCATAGTCACTAATCGCCTGTAGCTATTCATATAGGAGACAGATTTTGTGAGATTTTATTTTTTTATCCACACTGGTATGTCAGCCCTTTTCTCAGCAACCTTAATCATCAGGCTTACTGTGTACAGCTTCCCTGCCTATGTAAAGACACTATCTTAAAGCAGTTGTCCTAATGCTCTGGCTCTTACAATCTTTCTGTCACCTCTTCCACAAAGTCTATTACACCTTATGTGTAGAGGTTGCATTCATGCATTAACAATCAAAACATTATATTATTGTGGTAATACATTTACAAGAGTAAATGCATAAAAATTGTGATGTTAACCACATAGTAGCTATGTGCTAACATACTGCAGCACTGTTTTCATTTATCTTCATGATATGAGAACAGAAAATATGGCAGTGTATTCACTAAACTGTATTTTTTAAAGGGCTGAGATCTCCTGTAGTTTTAGATAGACATTTCTTACTTTTGGCAAGAAACATTATAAAATTATACTTCAATGATTGATGAATTATTGTTGTTTAATTTCAAAATATTCTTTGCTTTTATATAACAATGGTAATTGTATTTGTGTAGGCTACTTTTCAAAGTTGAATGATGCCCCAAACAGCAAATTTACTTAAAATTCAAAAGTAGAATAATGACAAGAATATGATAGCCTTAAGAATAAAATTATAGTTCTGAATCCACTAATATTTTGTTTAAATTATTATCATCAGGGGCTTTTTACTTTTACATTTATATGTTGAAAATATTTTTCTCTCTACTGATTAGTATTATTTTTGCAATTTCTTTGATAATACAGTTGAAAATTAGACCCTGTCAACAAACAAAATTATGCCTATGTCATATTTATTTGGTTTAAGTAAAATGAAAATTAAAATGTTGGTTTAAAAAATCCTGAAATGTAGATGTGAAGATTATAAAACATATTTTGCTCTTCTTTTTCTTTCTGACTAAGATAAAATGCTTAAGGTGAAACTTGCGTGATAGTAATTTGTGTGTAATGCAATATTGTTTATTATAAGACCAAAATTGTAAATACTGAATGAGTAAGTACTAAAAGATTTCATTAAGTATAAGATGATATGATTTCTACCTGTTCTTAGCAACCCATAAAAAATGTTATAGACAGAATGTGAGCTTCTCTCTTTAACGATTTAAATTGTAATTTGTTTTTCCTGAATTAATCATATTAAATTGTGAAGATTTACTATGTTTCTTTATCCATTCATTCACAATGTCATTTGTAATTTGTGTGTCCCTAGGATACATTACATGAATTTAGTGGTGGCAAAATAAACATAACATAAATTTTACAAGCTTACAGACTTTAAGGAATGAAAATCAGCAAAACACCCATATTTAAATTGTTTATAACTAATCACCAGAACTTTTACAAAGATGAAACTCTATAACATGTAAACAATACTAGTCTCATTTTCTCGAGCCATTGACAACCATTCTTCCTTGTACTAGTTTTACAGGAGTGAATACCGCACAAACTCCATATATATCAGACCATCCAGTATTGTCATTCTATACCTGTCTTTTTTTTCTTAGTTTTTTAATGGTGGCGCACGCCTTTAATCCCAGCAATTGTGAGGCAGAGGCAGAAGGATCTCTGTGAGTTCGAGACCAGCCTGGTCTACAGAGCTAGTTCCAGGACAGGCTCCAAAACCACAGAGAAACCCTGTCTCGAAAAACCAAAAAAAAAAAAAAAAATTTAATTAACTAATTAATTTTACAGCCCCACTATATTTCCCCCTTCTTCCTCCCCTCCTATTCTTTGGTTCATATCCCCTTCATCTCTACCTCCAATCCAGTTCTCTGTTTTCTATTCATAAAGGGGTAAGACTCCCATAGCTATCAACAAAGCATAGCCTATCAAGTTGCAGTAAGACTAAGTACTTCCCTTTGTATTAAGGCTGGGTAAGGCAATCCAGTATTAGGACTAGGTTCCCAATTGACAATAAGAGTCTGGGACAGTCCCCATTCCCACTGTTGGAAGTCCCACAAGCAGACCAAGCCAAACAACGGTCACATATATGTAGTAGTCTTAGGTCAGTTCCATGCTGGCTCCCCTATTATTGGTTCAGATTCGGTGCGTTCCTATGAGCCTGGTTAGTAGTTTCTGTGCATTTTCTTGTGATATTCTTGACCCTTCTGACTCTGGATGCTACTAGTGATCCTCCCTTGGACTTATGTTTGGCTTGTAATCTCTGCATCTGTTTTCATCAGTTACTGAACGAAGGCTCTCTGATGAATATTGGGGTAGTCACCAATCTGATCACAAAAGAGGGCCAGTTCAGGCTACCTATCCACTATTTTTTTTCATTTTATTTTTTTATTTACATTTATTTATTTATTAAGGATTTCTGCCTCCTCCCAGCCACCGCCTCCCATTTCCCTCCCCCTCCCCCGATCAAGTCCCTCTCCCTCATCTGCTCCAAGAGCAATCAGAGTTCCCTGACCTGTGGGAAGTCCAAGGACTGCCCACCTCTATCCAGGTCTAGTAAGGTGAGCATCCAAACTGCCTAGGCTCCCCCAAAGCCAGTACGTGCAGTAGGATCAAAAACCCATTGCCATTGTTCTTGAGTTCTCAGTAGTCCTCATTGTCCACTATGTTCAGGGAGTCCGGTTTTATCCCAGGCTTTTTCAGACCCAGTGGCCTGGGTGAGTTCCCGATAGAACATCCCCATTGTCTCAGTGTGTGGGTGCACCCCTTGCGGTCCTGAGTTCCTTGCTCGTGCTCAATCTCCTTCTGCTCCTGATTTGGACCTTGAGATTTCTGTCCGGTGCTCCAATATGGGTCTCTGTCTCTGTCTCCTTTCATTGCCTGATGAAGGTTAATATTCAGGAGGATGCCTATGTGTTTGTCTTTGGATTCACCTTCTTATTTAGCTTCTCTAGGAACATGAATTATAAGCTCAATGTCCTTTATTCATGGCTAGAAACCAAATATGAGTGAGTACATCCCATGTTCCTCTTTTTGGGTCTGGCTTACCTCACTCAGGATAGTGTTTTGAATTTCCATCCATTTGTATGCAAAATTCAAGAAGTCCTTGTTTTTTACTGCTGAGTAATACTCTAATATGTATATATTCCATACTTTCTTCATCCATTCTTCTGTTGAAGGGTATCTAGGTTGTTTCCAGGTTCTGGGTATTACAAACAATGCTGCTATGAACATAGTTGAGCATATACTTTTGTTGTATGATAGGGCCTCTCTTGGGTACATTCACAAGAGTGGTATTGCTGGATCCAGGGGTAGGTTGATCCCGAATTTCCTGAGAAACCACCACACTGCTTTCCAGAGTGGTTGCACAAGTTTGCATTCCCACCAGCAATGGATGAGTGTTCCCCTTTCTCCACAACCTCTCCAGCAAAGGCTATCATTGGTGTTTTTTTATTTTAGCCATTCTGACAGGTGTAAGATGGTATCTTAAAGTTGTCTTGATTTGCATTTCCCTGATCGCTAAGGAAGTTGAGCATGACCTTAAGTGTCTTTTGGCCATTTGAAGTTCTTCTGTTGAGAATTCTCTGTTCAGCTCAGTGCCCCATTTTATAATTGGGTTGATTAGCCTTTCCCGGTCTAGTTTCTTGAGTTCTTTATATATTTTGGAGATCAGACCTTTGTCAGTTGCGGGGTTGGTGAAGATCTTCTCCCAGTCAGTGGGTTGCCTTTTTGTCTTAGTGACAGTCTCCTTTGCTTTACAGAAGCTTCTCAGTATCAGGAGTTCCCATTTATTCAATGAACACCTGATTTTTGATAAAGGAGCTAAAAGTATACAATAAAAAAGAGAGCATCTTCAACAAATTGTGCTGGCAAAACTGGTTGTCAATCTGTAGAAGAATGAAAATAGACCCATATCTATCACCATGCACAAAACTCAAGTCCAAATGGATTAAAGACCTCAATATCAGTCCGAACACACTGAACCTGATAGAAGAGGAAGTGGGAAGTACTCTACAACACATGGGCACAGGAGACCACTTCCTACGTATAACCTATTCACTATTGATAGGAGTTTTAGCTTTATCAGAGTTCTGTTGCGTCAAGTTTCCACACTTAGGTCATCTCTTTCAGTGCTTTCCCTCTCCACCCACCCCCTACCCACTATCCCCACCTGCCTCACTCCACCTGGGAGATCTCTATTTTCCCTTCCCAAGAAAATCCATTAATCCCCCCCTTGGGCTGGTTTTTTGTTGTTGTTGTTTTGTTTTTGCTGTTATTGTTGTCGTTACCTAACCTCTCTGGGTCTGTGGATTGTAGCATGAATTTTCCTTTACTTTACTGTTAATTTCCTCTTATGAGTACATATCATGTTTGTTTTTCTGGATCTGGGTTACCTCACTCAGGATGATTTGTTTTCTAGTTCCATCCATTTGCCTTCAAATTGTGACTGCCTTTTTAAACTTAACAATGTCCTAAATATTTTCCTAAACATTTATCCACCTTGTAGCAGATTCTGGGACCTTTTAGCTTTAGAAGGTCAGATAATATTTTACTGTAAAAGAACATTTTGCTTATCCTTTCATTTAGTGTTGACGCTCTTATTCCACTTCTTGGTTTGGAGAATATTGCCTCTATGAGAAGTCACACAAATGTCCTTCAAAGAGCTACATTAAATAGTTTCAATATATTTACAAGTGAAAAGAGTAGACAAAAGGTAATTTCTTTTTTCACAATTTAGAGCATCACCATAGTATTTCAGATAGAGCCGCCTCATTGACATTTCTCCGAATACAGATAAAGTTCCTAGTTTATCTGTTATTGTCTAACACTTGCTCTATTCTGCAACTTTTCTTACTATTTGTTGTTTGTTTGTCTGTTTGTTTGTTGGTTTATTTGTGATCATGGCCATCACAGTGAGTAAAAAGAAGTCTATCCCTATGTCTTTGACTTTCATTTTCTAAATAGTTAGTGATATTAAGTATATTAATAATTATTTTTCATTTACATACCTTTTAAGATAATTTGCCACTTAAATCCTCTTTATAGTTTTCAATATTGTTCATTACTGACTAGTGGTCCTTCTTCAAAATCGAGGTCACTCTCCTACTGTCGGGTATATGATTTATATTCTATTTTATTTCATAAATACCCTTTTGTCTTTCACATGTACAGTACTAACTTTTATATAAACCAATTAGTATATTTTACTTTAGTGCTGTTTGAGAAAATAACACTAGATTCAAGGCATTGTTGAATACCTTGAAGTTTTTTTTATATATATATTTAAAATATCCATGTATATATAAGCCTCAGGTTTTGGCTGGATTCTGTTATGGATCAGTATTTGTATAAGCATAAGAAAGACTTCACAATTCATTCTTTTGAATATTGATATTATTATTATTATTATTTGAGCATACTGTACTTTCCCATGACAACTCTGTCAGAAAACAATTGATCACACACTCATGGGTTTATTTTCATGCTCTCTCTCTATTTGATTAGCCTTCTGCCTGTATTTATGTTTGGCTTTTTAATGAGGACAGATGTTTATGTTTTCTGGCATCATCTGAGATTCCACAGTATTTTCAAAATGTCATTTCTTCTTCTTTACACAGAAGCCATTGAGATTGAAGTAAGTAGCATTAAATCTCTTCATACCCTAGATTTTAATGCCACACTCCTAAACAATGTCCTTATGGTCATATGTATGTGACAGAAATTTTATTAATTTTTACCACATTAAAATATTGACTAGATGGCTTTGCATATCAAATATACTACATTATTAAGTATTTTAATTCAACACTTTTATTTCTATACTTGATATTAAACCAAAAAAATCCATAAGTCACCACACCATTTTTAAGAATTCCTAAGAAATTAAATACTACAAACATTGCCCCTCTATAATTGAGTTGGGTGCTAACAGAATGCTTTCCACATTTTTATATCTTATTAAAGTCTTTATTATAAACAAGAAAACACAAAAGTAATTAATTTTGTGTTTGGAAAAGTTTTATTGTGCTGTTACTTTTATAGTGGCTAACATATACTTTTTTTTTACTGAACAAATTGAAAAAAGAAAGCTGCAGATAAAATTGTCACATAGATAAAGTGCTCGCAATGAGTTTTTGTGTGTAGTAGAAAACAGTTTTATATATGCTTGTCATAATGCTGTGTTTGCAGTTCGGTAAACACATGGCTAAAGCCAAGTAGCTGTGTCAGCACTTGATTACAGATCAATATGTTCACAGGACTGCTGAGTGTTGAATTAACAAAAAAAGTTCTGTTTCAGAGACAAATAATAATGATGACCCAAGGAAGCAGCTTCGTTCAGGATGTACTTTTTAATATTTCAAAAAAGAATATACTATACATGAAGAAGCAGGTATGTCTTATAATTTCTGCTCCAAAGATTATGTCAAGATATTTCCTAACAATATTACTTATGACACTACGGTTCTTTGTACTGTGCATATTTTCAACATTAACACTCATGCTAATACAACTTGCTGAATTCTCTGCCTGACTGCTGTTTAATATATTCAATAATATGGTAGAGCCTAGTGGTCCACATTTTAGTCTTTGAAAATAAGTTTAAGAATCTAAACATTTTTATCCCATGCTTTTTTTGGTAATAGTCCAGCTGGCCTTGGTGAGCTCCCAGTAGATCAGCTCCACTGTCTCAGTGGGTGGGTGCACCCCTCGTGGTCCCGACTTCTTTGCTCATGTTCTCCCTCCTTCTGCTCCTCATTGGGACCTTGGGAGCTCAGTCCAGTGCTCCAGTGTGGGTCTCTGTCTCATGAGGGCTGATGAGACGCCAAGGACAATGGCACGCAGTTTTGATCCTACGCAATCTGCTGGCTTGGTGGGAGCCTAGCCAGTTTGGATGTTCACC